>NW_026736845.1:0-57596 GCF_949786415.1 Peromyscus eremicus | reverse complement strand
TTGTAAGGCGAGCTAGCGTTTGTTTCCCAGTCCTAAATGGAGTTGAATCACATCCAGTTTTTGGTCCTACGAGCAAGAGTTGTTTTCTGGTAAGGGAAGTCACTATTGTGCTCCCATTATCATACAGAGTGCAAATAGCACTTGCGTCTGTTCCCAGCAAGTACAGTGTATTGGACTGAAGAGGCGCTACTCTTCTTGTCAGTTTCCTAAGCAGAGTTGAACTAGATATGGCCCGTGTGTGTAGGAAGCACAGTTCATTTTTTTCTTGCAAGCTCACTGTTCAGACCCCATAGGAAACACAGTAGAGTAGAAGACTGCTCTTTTCTCAAAAGCAGAGTGTGTTTCTTGTAAGGCGAGCTAGCGTTTGTTTCCCAGTCCTAAATGGAGTTGAATCACATGCAGTTTCTGGTCCTATGAGCAAGAGTTGTTTTCTGGTAAGAAGAGTCACTATTGCACTCCCATTGTCATACACAGGGCAAATAGCACTGGCGTCTTTTCCCAGCATGTACATTGTATTGGACTGAAGAGGATCTACTGTTTTTGTCATTTTCCTATACAGAATTGAACTAGATATGGCCCGTATGTGTAGGAAGCACAGTTCTTTTGTTCTGAGCAAGCTCCCTGTTTTGGCCCTATAGGAAACACAGTAGAGTAGATGGGTGATCATTTCTCAAAAGCACAGTGTGTTTCCTGTAAGGCGAGCTAGTGTTTGTTTCCCAATCCTAAATGGAGTTGAATCACATGCAGTTTTTGTTCCTACAAGAAAGAGTTGTTTTCTGGTAAGGAAAGTCACTATTGCTCTCCCATTGCCATACACAGTGCAAATAGCACTCGCGTCTGTTCCCAGCAAGTACAGTATATTGGACTGAAGAGGAGCTACTGTTCTTGTCAGTATCCTAAGCAGAGTTGAACTAGATATGGCCCGTGTGTGTAGGAAGCACAGTTCTTTTGTTCTGAGCAAGCAAACTGTCTGGTCCCTTAGGAAACACAGTAGAGTAGAAGAGTGCTCTTTTCTCTAAAGCAGAGTGTGTTTCTTATAAGCGAGCTAGCGTTTGTTTCCCAGTCCTAAATGGAGTTTAATCCCATGCAGTTTCTGGTCCTACGAGCAAGAGTTGTTTTCTGGAAAGAAGAGTTACTATGCGCTCCCATTTCCATACACAGTGCAAATAGCTTTCGCATCTGTTCCCAGCAACTACAGAGTATTGGACTGAAGAGGAGCTACTGTTCTTGTCAGTTTCCTAAGCATAGTTGAACTAGATATGGCCCGTGTGTGCAGGAAACACAGTTCTTTTGTTCTGAGCAAGCTCACTGTTCGGACCCCATAGGAAACAGAGTAGAGTAGAAGAGTGCTCTTTTCTCAAAAGCAGAGTGTGTTTCATGTAACGCGAGCTAGCGTTTATTACCCAGTTCTAAATGGAGTTTAATCACATGCAGTTTTTGGTCCTACAAGCAAGAGTTGTTTTCTGGTAAGGAAAGTCACTATTGTGCTCCCATTGCCATACAGAGTGCAAATAGCACTCGCGTCTGTTCACAGCAAGTACAGTGTATTGGACTGAAGAGGAGCTCTTTTCTTGTCAGTTTCCTAAGCAGAGTTGAACTACATATGGCCCGTGTGTGTAGGAAGCACAGTTCTTTTGTTCTGAGCAAGCTCACTGTTCGGACCCCATAGGAAACACAGTAGAGTAGAAGAGTGCTCTTTTCTCAAAAGCAGAGTGTGTTTCTTGTAAGGCGAGCTAGCGTTTGT
This sequence comes from Peromyscus eremicus, assembly GCF_949786415.1. NCBI lineage: Eukaryota > Metazoa > Chordata > Mammalia > Rodentia > Cricetidae > Peromyscus > Peromyscus eremicus. Next base: position 55,852 of record NW_026736845.1, on the reverse strand, counting down.
TTCCCAGTCCTAAATGGAGTTGAATCACATGCAGTTTTTGGTTTATGAGCAAGAGTTGTTTTCTGGTAAGGAAAGTCACTATTGTGCTCCCATTGCCATACACAGTGCAAATAGCACTCGCGTCTGTTCCCAGCAAGTACAGTGTATTGGACTGAAGCAGAGCTACTGTTCTTGTCAGTTTCCTAAGCAGAGTTAAACTAGATATGGCCCGTGTACGTAGGAAGCACAGTTCTTTTGTTCTGAGCAAGCTCACTGTTTGGACCCCATAGAAAACTGTGTAGAGTAGAAGAGTGCCCTTTTCCTAAAAGCAGAGTGTGTTTCTTGTAAGGCCAGCTAGCGTTTGTTTCCCAGTCCTAAATGGAGTTGAATCACATGCAGTTTCTGATTCTAGGAGCACGAGTTTTTTCTGGTAAGAAGAGTCACTATTGCACTCCCATTGTCATACACAGGGCAAATAGCACTGGCGTCTGTTCCCAGCATGTACAGTGTATTGGACTGAAGAGGATCTACTGTTCTTGTCAGTTTCCTAAGCAGAATTATACTAGATATGGCCGTGTGTGTAGGAAGCACAATTCTTTTGTTCTGAGCAAGCTCACTGTTCTGGTCCCTTAGGAAACACAGTAGAGTAGAAGAGTGCACTTTTCTCAAAAGCAGAGTGTGTTTCTTGTAAGGCGAGCTAGCGTTTGTTTCCCAGTCCTAAATGGAGTTGAATCCCATGCAGTTTCTGGTCCTATGAGCAAGAGTTGTTTTCTGGAAAGAAGAGTTACTATGCGCTCCCATTGCCATACACAGTACAAATAGCACTCGCGTCTGTTCCCAGCAAGTACAGAGTATTGGACTGAAGAGGAGCTACTGTTCTTGTCAGTTTCCTAAGCATAGTTGAAGTAGATATGGCCCGTGTGTGCAGGAAGCACAGTTCTTTTTTTCTGAGCAAGCTCACTGTTCGGAACCCATAGGAAAAACAGTAGAGTAAAGAGTGCTCTTTTCTCAAAAGCAGAGTGTGTTTCTTGTAAGGAGAGCACGTGATTGTTTCCAAGTCAGAGATGGAGTTGAATCCCATGCAGTTTCTGGTCCTACGAGCAAGAGTTGTTTTCTGGTAAGAAGAGTCACTATTGCGCTCCCATTGCCATACACAGTGCAATTAGCACTCGCGTCTTTTCACAGCAAGTACAGTGTATTGGACTGAAGAGGAGCTCTTTTCATGTCAGTTTCCTAAGCAGAGTTGAACTAGATATGGCCCGTGTGTGTAGGAAGCACAGTTCTTTTGTTCTGAGCAAGCTCACTGTTCAGACCCCATAGGAAACACAGTAGAGTAGAAGAGTGCTCTTTTCTCAAAAGCAGAGTGTGTTTCTTGTAAGGTGAGCTAGCGTTTGTTTCCCAGTCCTAAATGGAGTTGAATCACATGCAGTTTTTGGTTTACGAGCAAGAGTTGTTTTCTGGTAAGGAAAGTCACTATTGCGCTCCCATTGCCATACACAGTGCAATAGCACTCATGTGTGTTCCCAGCAAGTACAGTGTATTGGACTGAAGAGGAGCTACTGATCTTGTCAGTTTCCTAAGCAGAGTTGAACTAGATATGGCCCGTGTATGTAGGAAGCACAGTTCTTTTGTTCTGAGCAAGCTCACTGTTCTGGTCCCAAAGGAAAACAGTAGAGTAGTAGAGTGCTCTTTTCTCAAAAGCAGAGTGTGTTTCTTGTAAGGAGTACTAGCATTTGTTTCCCAGTCCTAAAAGCAGTTGAGACACATGCAATTTTGGTCCTATGAGCAAGAGTTGTTTTCTGGTAAGGAAAGTCACTTTTGCGCTCCCTTTGCCAAACACAGTGCAAATAGCACTTGCGTCTGTTCCCAGCAAGTACATTGTATTGGACTGAAGAGGAGCTACTGTTCTTGTCAGTTTCCTAAGCAGAATTGAACTAGATATGGCCCGTGTATGTAGGAAGCACAGTTCTTTTGTTCTGAGCAAGCTCACTGTTCGGACTCCATAGGAAACAGTGTAGAGTAGAAGACTGCTCTTTTCTCAAAAGCAGAGTGTTTCTTGTAAGGCGAGCTAGCGTTTATTTTCCAGTTCTAAATGGAGTTGAATCACATTCAGTTTTTTGTCCTACGAGCAAGAGTTGTTTTCTGGTAAGGAAAGTCACTATTGTGCTCCCATTGCCATACACAGTGCAAATAGCACTCGCGTCTGTTCACAGCAAGTACAGTGTATTGGACTGAAGAGGAGCTACTGATCTTGTCAGTTTCCTAAGCAGAGTTGAACTAGATATGGCCCGTGTATGTAGGAAGCACAGTTCTTTTGTTCTGAATAAGCTCACTGTTCGGAAAACTTAGGAAACACAGTACAGTAGAAGAGTGCTCTTTTCTCAAAAGCAGAGTGTGTTTCTTGTAAGGCGAGCTATCATTTGTTTCCCAGTCCTAAAAGGAGTTGAGACACATGCAGTTTTTTGTCTTACGAGCAAGAGTTGTTTTCTGGTAAGGAAAATCACTATTGCTCTCCCTTTGCATACACAGTGCAAAAAGCACACGCTTCTGTTCCCAGCTAGTACAGTGTATTGGACTGAAGAAGATCTACTGTTCTTGTCAGTTTCCTAAGTAGAGTTGAACTAGATATGGCCCGTGTGTGTAGGAAGCACAGTTCTTTTGTTCAAAGCAAGCTCACTGTTTGGACTCCATAGGAAACACAGTAGAGTAGAAGAGTGCTCTTTTCTCCGAAGCAGAGTGTGTTTCTTTTAAGGCGAGCTACCTTTTGTTTCCCAGTCCTAAATGGAGTTGAATCCCATGCAGTTTCTGGTCCTACGAGCAAGAGTTGTTTTCTGGTAAGGAAAGTCAACATTGCGCTCCCATTTCCATAGACAGTGAAAATAGCACTAGCGTCTGTTCCCAGCAAGTACAGTGTATTGGACTGAAGAGGAGCTATTGATCTTCTCAGTTTCCTATGCAGAGTTGAACTAGTTATGGCCTGTGTGTGTAGGAAGCACAGTTCTTTTGTTCTGAGCAAGCTCACTGTTCGGACCCCATAGGAAAAAAAGTAGAGTAGAAGAGTGCTCTTTTCTCAAAAGCAGAGTGTGTTTCTTGTAAGGCGAGCTAGTGTTTGTTTCCCAGTCCTAAATGGAGTGGAATCACATGCAGTTTCTGGTCCTACGAGCAAGAGCGGTTTTCTGATAAGAAGAGTCACTATTGCGCTCCCATTGTCATACACAGGGCAAATAGCACTAGCGTCTGTTAGCAGCATGTACAGTGTATTGGACTGAAGAGGATCTACTGTTCTTGTCAGTTTCCTAAGCAGAATTGAACTAGACATGGCCCGTGGGTCTAGGAAGCACAGTTCTTTTGTTCTGAGCAAGCTCTCTGTTCTGGCCCTATAGGAAACACAATAGAGTAGAAGAGTGCTCTTTTCTCAAAAGCAGACTGTGTTTCTTGTAAGGCGAGCTAGTGTTTGTTTCCCAGTTCTAAATGGAGTTGAATCACATGCAGTTTTCGGTCCTACGAGCAAGAGCTGTTTTCTGGTAAGGAAAGTCACTATTGAGTTCCCATTACCATACACAGTGCAAATAGCACTCATGTCTGTTCCCAGCAAGTACAGTGTATTGGACTGAAGAGGAGCTACAGTTCTTGTCAGTTTCCTAAGCAGAGTTGAACTAGATATGGCCCGTGTGTAGGAAGCACAGTTCTTTTGTTCTGAAGAAGCTCACTGTTCGGAAAACTTAGGAAACACAGTAGAGTAGAAGAGAGCTCTTTTCTCAAAAGCAGAGTGTGTTTCTTGTAAGGCGAGCTAGCATTTGTTTTCTGGTCCTAAAAGGAGTTGAGACACATGCAGTTTTTGGTCCTATGAGCAAGAGTTGTTTTCTGGTAAGGAAAGTCACTATTGTGCTCCCTTTGCCATACACAGTGCAAATAGCACTCGCGTCTGTTCCCAGCTAGTACAGTGTATTGGACTGAAGAGGAGCTATTGATCTTTTCAGTTTCCTACGCAGAGTTGAACTAGTTATGGCCTGTGTCTGTAGGAAGCACAGTTCTTTTGCTCTGAGCAAGCTCACTGTTCAGACCCCATAGGAAAAAAAGTAGAGTAGAAGAGTGCTCTATTCTCAAAATCAGAGTGTGTTTCTTGTAAGGCGAGCTAGTGTTTGTTTCCCAGTCCTAAATGGAGTTGATTCACATGCAGTTTCTGGTCCTACGAGCAAGAGTTGTTTTCTGATAAGAAGAGTCACTATTGCGCTCCCATTGTCATACACAGGGCAAATAGCACTAGCGTCTGTTAGCAGCATGTACAGTGTATTGGACTGAAGAGGACCTACTGTTCTTGACAGTTTCCTAAGCAGAATTGAACTAGACATGGCCCGTGTGTCTAGGAAGCACAGTTCTTTTGTTCTGAGCAAGCTCACTGTTCTGGCCCTATAGGAAACACAATAGAGTAGAAGAGTGCTCTTTTCTCAAAAGCAGAGTGTGTTTCTTGTAAGGTGAGCTAGTGTTTGTTTCCCAGTCCTAAATTGAGTTGAGTCACGTGCAGTTTCTGGTCCTATGAGCAAGAGTTGTGTTCTGGTAAGGAAAGTCACTATTGTGCTCCCATTGCCATACACAGTGCAGATAGCACTTGCGTTTGTTCCCAGCAAGTACAGTGTATTGGACCGAAGAGGAGCTACTGTTCTTGTCAGTTTCCTAAGCAGAGTTGAACTAGATATGGCCCGTGTGTGTAGGAAGCACAGTTCTTTTGTTCTGAGCAAGCTCACTGTTCTGGCCCTATAGGAAAAACAATAGAGTAGAAGAGTGATCTTTTCTCAAAAGCAGAGTGTGTTTCTTGTAAGGTGAGCTAGCGTTTGTTTCCCAATCTTAAATGGAGTTGAATCCCATTTAGTTTCTGGTCCTACGAGAGAGAGTTGTTTTCTGGTAAGAAGTGTCACTATTGCGTGCCCATTGCCATGCACAAGGCAAATAGCACTGGCGTCTGTTCCCAGCATGTACAGTGTATTGGACTGAAGAGTAGCTACTGTTCTTGTCAGTTTCCTAAGCAGAGTTGAACTAGATATGGCCCGTGTGTGTAGGAAACATAGTTCTTTTGTCTGAGAAAGCTCACTGTTTGGAAACCATAGTAAACACAGTAGAGTAGGAAAGTGCTCTTTTCTCAAAAGCAAAGTGAGTTTCTTGTAAGGCGAGCTAGCGTTTGTTTCCCAGTAAGAAATGGAGTTGAATCCCATGCAGTTTCTGGTCCTACGAGCAAGAGTTGTTTTCTGGTAAGGAAAGACACTATTGCACTCCCATTGCCATACAAAGTGCAAATAGCAATGGCGTCTGTTCCCAGCAAGTACAGTGTATTGGACTGAAGAGGAGCTACTGTTCTTGTAAGTTTCCTAAGCAGAGTTTAACTAGATGAGGCCCTTGTTTGTAGGAAGCTCAGTTCTTTTGTTCTGAGCAAGCTCACTGTTCAGACACCATAGGAAACACAGTAGAGTAGAAGCGTGCTCTTTTCTCAAAAGTAGAGTGTGTTTCTTGTAAGGCGAGCTAGCGTATGTTTCCCAGTCCTAAACGGAGTTGAATCCCATTCAGTTTCTGGTCCTACGAGCAAGATTTGTTTTCTGGTAAGAAGAGTCACTCTTGCGCTCCCATTGTCATACACAGGGCAAATAGCACTGGCCTCTCTTCCCAGCAAGTACAGTGTATTGGACTGAAGAGGATCTACTGTTCTTGTCAGTTTTCTAAGCAGAGTTGAACTAGATATAGCCCGTGTGTGTAGGAAGCACTGTTCTTTTTTTCTGAGCAAGCTCACTGTTCTGGCCTGTAGGAAACACATTAGAGTAGAAGAGTGCTCTTTTCTCAAAAGCAGAGTGTGTTTCTTGTAAGGCGAGCTAGCGTTTGTTTCCCAGTCCTAAATGGAGTTGAATCACATGCAGTTTCTGGTCCTACGAGCAAGAGTTTTTCTGGTAAGAAGAGTCACTATTGCGCTCCCATTGTCATACACAGGGCAAATAGCACTGGCGTCTGTTCCCAGCATGTACAGTGTATTGGACTGAAGAGGATCTATTCTTCTTGTCAATTTCCTAAGCAGAATTGAACTAGATATGGGCGTGTGTGTAGGAAGCACAGTTCTTTTGTTCTGAGCATGCACACTGTTGTGGCCCTATAGGAAAAACATTAGAGTTGAAGAGTGTTCTTTTCTCACAATCAGAGTGTGCTTCTTGTAAGGCGATCTAGCGTTTGTTTCCCAGTCCTAAATGGAGTTGAATCACATGCAATTTCTGGTCCTACAAGCAAGAGTTGTTTTCTGGTAAGGAAAGTCACTATTGCGCTCCCAGTCCCATACACTGTGCAAATAGCACTCGCGTCTGTTCCAAGCAAGTAAGGTGTATTGGACTGAAGAGGAGCTACTGTTCTTGTCAGTTTTCTAAGCATAGTTGAACTAGATATGGCCCGTGTGTGTAGGAAGCACAGTTCTTTTGTTCTGAGCAAGCTCACTGTTCTGGCCCTATAATAAAAACATTAGAGTAAATTACTGCACTTTTCTCAAAAGCAGAGTGTGTTTCTTGTAAGGGGAGCTAGCATTTGTTTCCCAGTCCTAAATGGAGTTGAATCACATGCAGTTTCTGGTCCTACGAGCAAGAGTTGTTTTCTGACAAGAAGAGTCACTATTGCGCTCCCATTGTCATATACAGTGCAAATACCACTCGCGTCTGTTCCCAGCAAGTACAGTGTATTGGACTGAAGAGGATCTAATGTTCTTGTCAGTTTCCTAAGCAGAGTTGAACTAGATATGGCCCATATCTGTAGGAAGCACTGTTATTTTGTTCTGAGCAAGCTCACTGTTCGGACCGCATAGGAAACACAGTAGAGTAGAAGAGTGCCGTTTTCTCAAAAGCAGAGTGTGTTTCTTGTAAGGCGAGCTAGCGTTTGTTTCCCAGTCCTAAATGGAGTTGAATCACATCCAGTTTTTGGTCCTACGAGCAAGAGTTGTTTTCTGGTAAAGGAAGTCACTATTGTGCTCCCATTATCATACAGAGTGCAAATAGCACTTGCGTCTGTTCCCAGCAAGTACAGTGTATTGGACTGAAGAGGAGCTACTCTTCTTGTCAGTTTCCTAAGCAGAGTTGAACTAGATATGGCCCGTGTGTGTAGGAAGCACAGTTCATTTTTTTCTTGCAAGCTCACTGTTCAGACCCCATAGGAAACACAGTAGAGTAGAAGACTGCTCTTTTCTCAAAAGCAGAGTGTCTTTCTTGTAAGGCGAGCTAGCGTTTGTTTCCCAGTACTAAATGGAGTTGAATCACATGCAGTTTCTGGTCCTATGAGCAAGAGTTGTTTTCTGGTAAGAAGAGTCACTATTGCACTCCCATTGTCATACACAGGGCAAATAGCACTGGCGTCTTTTCCCAGCATGTACATTGTATTGGACTGAAGAGGATCTACTGTTTTTGTCATTTTCCTATACAGAATTGAACTAGATATGGCCCGTATGTGTAGGAAGCACAGTTCTTTTGTTCTGACCAAGCTCACTGTTTTGGCCCTATAGGAAACACAGTAGAGTAGATGGGTGATCATTTCTCAAAAGCACAGTGTGTTTCCTGTAAGGCGAGCTAGCGTTTGTTTCCCAATCCTAAATGGAGTTGAATCACATGCAGTTTTTGTTCCTACAAGAAAGAGTTGTTTTCTGGTAAGGAAAGTCACTATTGCTCTCCCATTGCCATACACAGTGCAAATAGCACTCGCGTCTGTTCACAGCAAGTACAGTATATTGGACTGAAGAGGAGCTACTGTTCTTGTCAGTATCCTAAGCAGAGTTGAACTAGATATGGCCCGTGTGTGTAGGAAGCACAGTTCTTTTGTTCTGAGCAAGCAAACTGTCTGGTCCCTTAGGAAACACGGTAGAGTAGAAGAGTGCTCTTTTCTCTAAAGCAGAGTGTGTTTCTTATAAGCGAGCTAGCGTTTGTTTCCCAGTCCTAAATGGAGTTTAATCCCATGCAGTTTCTGGTCCTACGAGCAAGAGTTGTTTTCTGGAAAGAAGAGTTACTATGCGCTCCCATTTCTATACACAGTGCAAATAGCTTTCGCGTCTGTTCCCAGCAACTACAGAGTATTGGACTGAAGAGGAGCTACTGTTCTTGTCAGTTTCCTAAGCATAGTTGAACTAGATATGGCCCGTGAGTGCAGGAAACACAGTTCTTTTGTTCTGAGCAAGCTCACTGTTCGGACCCCATAGGAAACAGAGTAGAGTAGAAGAGTGCTCTTTTCTCAAAAGCAGAGTGTGTTTCATGTAACGCGAGCTAGCGTTTGTTTCCCAGTCTAAATAGAGTTGAATCACATGCAGTTTTTGGTTTATAAGCAAGAGTTGTTTTCTGGGAAGAAGAGTCACTATTGTGCTCCCATTGTCATACACAGGGCAAATAGCACTGGTGTCTCTTCCCAGCAAGTACAGTGTATTGGACTGAAGAGAATCTACTGTACTTGTCAGTTTCCTAAGCAGAATTGAACTAGATATGGCCGTGTGTTTAGGAAGCACAGTTCTTTTGTTCTGAGCAAGCTCACTCTTCTGGCCTTATAGGAAACACAGTAGAGTAGAAGAGTGCTCTTTTCTCAAAAGCAGAGTGTGTTTCTTGTAAGACGAGCTAGGGTTTGTTTCCCAGTCCTAAATGGACTTGAATCACATGCAGTTTTTGGTCCTACTAGCAAGAGTTGTTTTCTGGTAAGGAAAGTCACTGTTGCACTCCCAATGCCATACACTGTGAAAATACCACTCGCGTCTGTTCCCAGCAAGTACAGTGTATTGGACTGAAGAGGAGCTACTGTTCTTGACAGTTTCCTAAGCAGAGTTGAACTAGATATGGCCCGTGTGTGTAGGAAGCACAGTTCTTTTGTTCTGAGCAAGCTCACTGTTAAGACCCCATAGGAAACACAGTATAGTAGAAGAGTGCTCTTTTCTCAAAAGCAGAGTGTGTTTCTTGTGGCGAGCTAGCATTTGTTTCTCAGTCCTAAATGGAGATGAATCACACGCAGTTTCTGGTCCTACGAGCAAGAGTTTTTTTCTGGTAAGGAAAGTCACTATTGCGCTCCCATTGCCATACACAGTGCAAATAGCACTCGGGTCTGTTCCCATCAAGTACAGTGTATTGGACTGAAGAGCAGCTACTGTTCTTGTCAGTATCCTAAGCAGAGTTGAACTAGATATGGCCCATGTGTGTAGGAAGCACAGTTCTTTTGTTCTGACCAAGCTAACTGTTGGGACCCCATAGGAAACCCTGTAGAGTAGAAGAGTGCCCTTTTCTAAAAAGCAGAGTGTGTTTCTTGTAAGGCGAGCTAGCGTTTGTTTCCCAGTCATAAATGGAGTTGAATCCCATGAAGTTTCTGTTCCTATGAGCAAGAGTTGTTTTCTGGTAAGAAGAGTCACTATTGCGCTCCCATTGTCATACACAGGACAAATAGCACTGGCGTCTGTTCCCAGCATTTACAGTGTATTGGACTGAAGAGGAGCTACTGTCCTTGTCAGTTTGCTTTGCAGAATTGACCTAGATATGGCCCGTGTGTGTAGGAAGCACACTTCATTTGTTCTGAGCAAGCTCACTGTTCTGCCCTATAGGAAACACAGTAGAGTAGAAGAGTGCTCTTTTCGCAAAAGCAGAGTCTGTTTCTTGTAAGGCGAGCTAGCGTTTGTTTCCCAGTCCTAAGTGGAGTTTATTCACATGCAGTTTCTGGTCCTACGAGCAAGAGTTGTTTCCTCGTAAGAAGAGTCACTATTACTCTCTCATTGCCATAAACAGTGCAAATAGCACTCGCGTCTGTTCCCAGCAAGTACAGTGCATTGGACTGAAACGGAGCTACTGTTCTTGTAAGTTTCCTAAGCAGAGTTGAACAAGATATGCCGGTGTGTGTAGGAAGCACAGTTCTTTTGCTCTGAGCAAGCTCACTGTTTGGACCCCATAGAAAACACAGTAGAATAGAAGAGTACTCTTTACTCAAAATCAGAGTGTGTTTCCTGTAAGGCGAGCTAGCCTTCCTTTCCCAGTCCTAAATGGATTTGATCACATGCAGTTTCTGGTCCTACGAGCAAGAGTTGTTTTCTGGCAAAAGAGTCACTATTGCGCTCCCATTGTCATACACAGGGCAAATAGCACTGTCGTCGGTTCCCAGCATGTACAGTGTATTGGACTGAAGAGGAGCTACGGTTCTTGTAAGTTTCCTAAGCAGAGTGTACTAGATATGGCCCATGTGTGTAGGAAGCACAGTTCTTTTTTTCTGAGCTAGCTCACTGTTCGGACCCCATAGGAAACACAGTAGAGTAGAAGAGTGCTCTTTTCTCAAAAGCAGAGTGTGTTTCTTGTAAGGCGAGCTAGTGTTTGTTTCCCAGTCCTAAATGGAGTTGAACCACATGCAGTTTTTGGTTTATGAGCAAGATTTGTTTTCTGGTAAGGAAAGTAACTATTGCGCTCCCATTGCCATGCACAGTGCAAATAGCACTCGCGTCTGTTCCCAGCAAGTACAGTGTATTGGACTGAAGAGGATCTACTGTTCTTGTCAGTTTCCTAAGCAGAGTTGAACTCGATATGGCCCGTGTATGTAGGAAGCACAGTTTTTTGTTCTGAGCAAGCTCACTGTTCGGACCCCATAGGAAACACAGTAGAGTAGAAGAGTGCTCTTTTCTCAAAAGCACAGTGTGTTTCTTGTAAGGAGAGCTAGTGTTTGTTTCCCAGTCAGAAATGGAGTTGAATCCCATGCAGTTTCTGGTCCTACGAGCAAGAGTTGTTTTCTGGTAAGGAATCACTCTTGCGCTCCCATTGACATACACAGTGCAAAAAGCACTCTCGTCTGTTCCCAGCAAGTACCGTGTATTGGACTGAAGAGGAGCTACTGTTCTTGTCAGCTTCCTAAGCAGAGTTGAACTAGATATGGCCCGTGTGTGTAGGAAGCACAGTTCTTTTTTTCTGAGCAAGCTCACTGTTCGGACCCCATAGGAAACACAGTAGAGTAGAAGAGTGCTCTTTTCTCAAAAGCAGAGTGTGTTTCTTGTAATGCGAGCTAACGTTTGTTTCCCAGTCCTAAATGGAGTTGAATCACATGCAGTTTTTGGTCCTACGAGCAAGAGTTTTTTTCTGGTAAGTAAGTCACTATTGTGCTCCCATTGCCAAACACAGTGAAACAGCACTTGCATTTGTTCCCAGCAAGTACAGGGTATTGGACTGAAGAGGAGCTACTGTTCTTGTCAGTTTCCTAAGCAGATTTGAACTAGATATGGCCCGTGTGTGTAGGAAGCACAGTTCATTTTTTCTGAGCAAGCTCACTGTTCGGACCCCATAGGAAACACAGTAGAGTTGATGAGTGCTCTTTTCTCAAATGCAGAGTGTGTTTCTTGTAAGGCTAGCTAGCGTTTGTTTCCCAATCCTAAATGGAGTTGAATCCCATGCAGTTTCTGGTTCTACGAGCAAGAGTTGTTTTCTGGTAAGAAGAGTCACTATTGCGCTCCCATTGCCATACACAGGGCAAATAGCACTGGCGTCTGTTCCCAGCATGTACAGTGTATTGGACTGAAGAGGATCTACTGTTCTTGTCAGTTTCCTAAGCAGAGTTGAACTAGATATGGCCCGTGTGTGTAGGAAGCACAGTTCTTTTGTTCTGAGAATGCTCACTCTTCTGGCCCTATAGGAAACACATTAGAGTAGAAGAGTGCTCTTTTCTCAAAAGCAGAGTGAGTTTCTTGTAAGTCGAGCTAGCATTTGATTCCCAGTCCTAAATAGATTTGAATCACATGCAGTTTCTGGTCCTACGAGCAGGAGTTGTTTTCTGGTAAGGAAAGTCCCTATTGTGCTCCCATTGCCATAAGCAGTGCGAATAGCACTCGCGTCTGTTCCCAGCATGTACAGTGTATTGTACTGAGGAGGATCTACTGTTCTTGTCAGTTTTTTAAGCAGAATTGAACTAGATATGGCTGTGTGTATATGAAGCACAGTTCTTTTGTTCTTAGCAAGCTCACTGTCTGGCCCTACAGGAAACACAGTAGAGTAGAAGAGTGCTCTTTTCTCAAAAGCAGAGTTTGTTTCTTGTAAGGCGAGCTAGCGTTTGTTTCCCAGTCCTAAATGGAGTTGAATCACATGCAGTTTCTGGTCCTACGAGCAAGAGTTGTTTTCTGGTAAGGAAAGTCACTATTGCGCTCCCATTGCCATACACAGTGCAAATAGCACTAGCGTCTGTTCCCAGCAAGTACAGTGTATTGGACTGAAGAGCAGCTACTGTTCTTGTCAGTATCCTAAGCAGAGTTGAACTAGATATGGCCCGTGTGTGTAGGAAGCACAGTTCTTTTGTTCTGACCAAGCTCACTGTTCGGACCCCATAGGAAACCCTGTAGAGTAGAAGAGTGCCCTTTTCTAAAAAGCAGAGTGTGTTTCTTGTAAGGCGAGCTAGTGTTTGTTTCCCAGTCGTAAATGGAGTTGAATCCCATGAAGTTTCTGTTCCTACGAGCAAGAGTTGTTTTCTGGTAAGAAGAGTCACTATTGCGCTCCCATTGTCATACACAGGACAAATAGCACTGGCGTCTGTTCCCAGCATTTACAGTGTATTGGACTGAAGAGGAGCTACTGTCCTTGTCAGTTTGCTTTGCAGAGTTGACCTAGATATGGCCCGTGTGTGTAGGAAGCACACTTCATTTGTTCTGAGCAAGCTCACTGTTCTGACCTATAGGAAACACAGTAGAGTAGAAGAGTGCTCTTTTCGCAAAAGCAGAGTGTGTTTCTTGTGAGGCAAGCTAGGGTATGTTTCCCAGTCAGAAATGGAGTTGAATCCCATGCGGTTTCTGTTCCTATGAGCAAGAATTGTTTTCTGGTAAGAAGAGTCACTATTGTGCTCCCATTGCCACACACAGTGCAAATAGCACTCGCGTCTGTTCCCAGCAAGTACAGTGTATTGTTTTGAAGATGAGCTACTGTTCTCGTGAGTTTCCTAAGCAGAGTTGAACTAGATATGGCCCGTGTGTGTAGGAAGCACAGTTCTTTTGTTCTGAGCAAGCTCACTGTTTGGACCCCATAGGAAACACAGTAGAGTAGAAGAGTGCTCTTTTCTCAAAAGCAGAGTGTGTTTCTTGTAAGGCGAGCTAGCGTTTGTTTCCCAGTCCTAAATGGAGTTTAATCACATGCAGTTTCTGGTCCTACGAGCAAGAGTTGTTTCCTCGTAAGAAGAGTCACTATTACTCTCTCATTGCCATACACACTGCAAATAGCACTCGCGTCTGTTCTCAGCAAGTACAGTGTATTGGACTGAAACGGAGCTACTGTTCTTGTCAGTTTCCTAAGCAGAGTTGAACAAGATATGCCCGTGTGTGTAGGAAGCACAGTTCTTTAGCTCTGAGCAAGCTCACTGTTTGGACCCCATAGAAAACACAGTAGAATAGAAGAGTACTCTTTACTCAAAATCAGAGTGTGTTTCCTGTAAAGTGAGCTACCCTTCCTTTCCCAGTCCTAAATGGAGTTGATCACATGCAGTTTCTGGTCCTACGAGCAAGAGTTGTTTTCTGGCAAAAGAGTCACTATTGGGATCCCATTGTCATACACAGGGCAAATGGCACTGGCGTCTGTTCCCAGCATGTACATTGTATTGGACTGAAGAGGAGCTACTGTTCTTGTAAGTTTCCTTAGCAGAGTTGGACTAGATATGGCTCGTGTGTGTAGGAAGCACAGTTCTTTTTTTCTGAGCTAGCTCACTGTTCGGACCCCATAGGAAACACAGTAGGGTAGAAGAGTGCTCTTTTCTCAAGAGCAGAGTGTGTTTCTTGTAAGGCGAGCTAGTGTTTGTTTCCCAGTCCTAAATGGAGTTGAACCACATGCAGTTTCTTGTCCTACGAGCAAGAGTTGTTTTCTGGTAAGAAGAGTGACTATTGTGCTCCCATTGTCATACACAGGGCAAATAGCCCTAGCGTCTGTTAGCAGCATGTACAATGTATTGGACTGAAGAGGATCTACTGTTCTTGTCAGTTTCCTAAGCAGAGTTGAACTCGATATGGCCCGTGTATGTAGGAAGCACAGTTCTTTAGTTCTGAGCAAGCTCACTGTTCTGGCCCTATAGGATACACAGTAGAGTAGAAGTGTGCTCTTTTCTCAAAAGCACAGTGTGTTTCTTGTAAGGTGAGCTAGCATTTGTTTCCCATTCCTAAATGGAGTTGAATCACATGCAGTTTTCGGTTTACGAGCAAGATTTGTTTTCTGGTAAGGAAAGTCACTATTGCGCTCCCATTGCCATGCACAGTGCAAATAGCACTCGTGTCTGTTCCCAGCAAGTACAGTGTATTGGACTGAAGAGGAGCTACTGTTCTTGTCAGTTTCCTAAGCAGAGTTGAACTCGATATGGCCCGTGTATGTAGGAAGCACAGTTTTTTGTTCTGAGCAAGCTCACTGTTCGGACCCCATAGGAAACACAGTAGAGTAGAAGAGTGCTCTTTTCTCAAAAGCACAGTGTGTTTCTTGTAAGGAGAGCTAGTGTTTGTTTCCCAGTCAGAAATGGAGTTGAATCACATGCAGTTTCTGGTCCTACGAGCAAGAGATGTTTTCTGGTAAGGAATCACTCTTGCGCTCCCATTGACATACACAGTGCAAATAGCACTCTCGTCTGTTCCCAGCAAGTACCGTGTATTGGACTGAAGAAGAGCTACTGTTCTTGTCAGTTTCCTAAGCAGAGTTGAACTAGATATGGCCCGTGTGTGTAGGAAGCACAGTTATTTTGTTCTTCGCAAGCTCACTGTTTAGACCCCATAGGAAACACAGTAGAGTAGGAGAGTGCTCTTTTCCCAAAAGCAGAGTGAGTTTCTTGTAAGATGAGCTAGCGTTTGTTTCCCAGTCAGAAATGGAATTGAATCCCATGCAGTTTCTGGTCCTACGAGCAAGAGTTGTTTTCTGGTAAGAAGAGTCACTATTGTGCTCCTAATGCAATATACAGTGCAAATAGCACTCGTGTCTGTTCCCACCAAGTACAGTGTATTGGACTGAAGAGGAGCTATTGTTCTTGTCATTTTCCTAAGCAGAGTTGAACTAGATATGCCCCGTGTGTGTAGGAAGCACAGTTCTTTTTTTCTGAGCAAGCTCACTGTTCGGACTCCATAGGAAACACAGTAGAGTAGAAGAGTGCTCTTTTCTCAAGAGCAGAGTGTGTTTCTTGTAATGCGAGCTAACATTTGTTTCCCAGTCCTAAATGGAGTTGAATCACATGCAGTTTTTGGTCCTACGAGCAAGAGTTTTTTTCTGGTAAGTAAGTCACTATTGTGCTCCCATTGCCAAACACAGTGAAATAGCACTTGAGTTTGTTCCCAGCAAGTACAGGGTATTGGACTGAGGAGGAGCTACTGTTCTTGTCAGTTTCCTAAGTAGATTGGAACTAGACATGGCCCGTGTGTGTAGGAAGCACAGTTCTTTTTTTCTGAGCAAACTCAGTGTTCGGACCCCATAGAAAACACAGTAGAGTTGATGAGTGCTCTTTTCTCAAATGCAGAGTGTGTTTCTTGTAAGGCTAGCTAGCGTTTGTTTCCCAATCCTAAATGGAGTTGAATGCCATGCAGTTTCTGGTTCTATGAGCAAGAGTTGTTTTCTCGTAAGAAGAGTCACTATTGTGCTCCCATTGCCATACACAGGGCAAATATCACTGGCGTCTGTTCCCAGCATGTACAGTGTATTGGACTAAAGAGGATCTACTGTTCTTGTCAGTTTCCTAAGCAGAGTTGAACTAGATATGGCCTGTGTGTGTAGGAAGCACAGTTCTTTTTTTTCTGAGAATGCTCACTCTTCTGGCCCTATAGGAAACACATTAGAGTAGAAGAGTGTTCTTTTCTCAAAAGCAGAGTGAGTTTCTTGTAAGTCGAGCTAGCGTTTGATTCCCAGTCCTAAATAGATTTGAATCACATGCAGTTTCTGGTCCTACGAGCAGGAGTTGTTTTCTGGTAAGGAAAGTCCCTATTTTGCTCCCATTGCCATAAGCAGTGCGAATAGCACTCGCGTCTGTTCCCAGCAAGTACAGTGTAGTGGACTGAAGTGGAGCTACTGTTCTTGTCAGTTACCTAAGCAGTGTTGAACTATATATGGCGCCTGTGTGTAGGAATCACAGTTCTTTTGTTCTGAGCAAGCTCACTGTTGGGACGCAATAGGAAACACAGTAGAGTAGAAGAGTGCTCTTTTCTCAAAAGCAGAGTGTGTTTCTTGTAAGACGAGCTAGCGTTTGTTTCCCAGTCCTAAATAGTGTTGAATCACATGCAGTGTCTGGTCCTACGAGCAAGAGTTGTTTTCTCGTAAGAAGAGTCACTATTGCGCTCCCATTGCCATACACAGTGCAAATAGCACTCGCGTCTGTTCCCAGCAAGTACAGTGTATTGGACTGAAGAGGAGCTACTGTTCTTGTCAGTTTCCTAAGCACAGTTGAACTAGATATGGCCCGTGTGTGCAGGAAGCACAGTTCTTTTTTTCTGAGCAAGCTCACTGTTCGGTTCCCATAGGGAAAACAGTAGAGTAGAAGAGTGCTCACTTCTCAAAAGCAGAGTGTGTTTCTTGTAATGCGAGCTTTCGTTTGTTTCCCAGTCCTAAATGGAGTTGAATCTCATGCAGTTTTTGGTTCTACTAGCAAGAGTAGTTTTCTGGTAAGAACAGTCCCTATTGTGCTCCCATTGTCATACACAAGGCAAATAGCACTGGCGTCTGTTCACAGCAAGTACAGTGTTTTGGACTGAAGAGGATCTACTGTTCTTGTCAGTTTCCTATTCAGAATTGAACTAGATATGGCTATGTGTGTAGGAAGCACAGTTCTTTTGTTCTGAGCAAGCTCACTCTTCAGACCCCATAGGCAACACAGTAGTGTAGAAGAGTGCTCTTTTCTCAAAAGCAGAGTGTGTTTCTTGGAAGTCAAGCTAGAGTTTGTTTCCCATTCCTAAATGGAGTTGAATCACATGCAGTTTTTGGTCCTATGAGCAAGAGTTGTTTTCTGGTAAGGAAAGTCACTATTGTGCTCCCATTGCCATACACAGTGCAAAAAGCACTCGCGTCTGTTCCCAGCAAGTACAGTGTATTGTTTTGAAGATGAGCTACTGTTCTCGTGAGTTTCCTAAGCAGAGTTGAACTAGATATGGCCCGTGTGTGTAGGAAGCACAGTTCCTTTGTTCTGAGCAAGCTCACTGTTCGGACCCCATAGGAAACACAGTAGAGTAGAAGAGTGCTCTTTTCTCAAAAGCAGAGTGTGTTTCTTGTAAGGCGAGCTAGCATTTGTTTCCCAGTCCTAAATGGAGTTTAATCACATGCAGTTTCTGGTCCTACGAGCAAGAGTTGTTTCCTCATATGTAGAGTCACTATTACTCTCCCATTGCCAAACACAGTGCAAATAGCACTCGCGTCTGTTCCCAGCAACTACAGTGTTTTGGACTGAAGAGGATCTACTGTTCTTGTCAGTTTCCTAAGCAGAGTTGAACTCCATATGGCCCGTGTACATAGGAAGCACAGTTTTTTGTTCTGAGCAAGCTCACTGTTCGGACCCCATAGGAAACACAGTAGAGTAGAAGAGTGCTCTTTTCTCAAAAGCAGAGTGTGTTTCTTGTAAGGAGAGCTAGTGTTTGTTTTCCAGTCTGAAATGGAGTTGAATCACATACAGTTTCTGGTCCTACGAGCAAGAGTTGTTTTCTGTTAAGGAATCTCTATTGCGCTCCCATTGCCATACACAGTGCAAATAGCACTCGCGTCTGTTCCCAGCAAGTACCGTGTATTGGACTGAAGAGGAGCTACTGTTCTTGTCAGTTTCCTAAGCAGAGTTGAACTAGATATGGCCCGTGTGTGTAGGAAGCACAGTTCTTTTGTTCTTAGCAAGCTCACTGTTTAGACCCCATAGGAAACACAGTAGAGTAGAAGAGTGCTCTTTTCTCAAAAGCAGAGTGTGTTTCTTGTAATGCGAGCTAACGTTTGTTTCCCAGTCCTAAATGGAGTTAATCACATCCATTTTTGGTCCTACGAGCAAGAGTTGTTTTCTGGTAAGTAAGTCACTATTGTGCTCCCATTGCCATACACAGTGAAACAGCACTTGCGTCTGTTCCCAGCAAGTACAGTGTTTTGGACTTAAGAGGATCTACGGTTCTTGTCAGTTTCCTAAGCAGAATTGAACTAGATATGGCCGTGTGTGTAGGAAGCACAGTTCCTTTGTTCTGAGCAAGCTCACTGTTCGAACCCCATAGAAAACACAGTAGAATAGAAGAGTACTCTTTACTCAAAGTCAGAGTGTGTTTCCTGTAAGGCGAGCTAGCCTTCCTTTCCCAGTCCTAAATGGAGTTGATCACATGCAGTTTCTGGTCCTATGAGCAAGAGTTGTTTTCTGGCAAAAGAGTCACAATTGTGCTCCCATTGTCATACACAGGGCAAATAGCACTGGCGTCTGTTCCCAGCATGTACAGTGTATTGTACTGAGGAGGATCTACTGTTCTTGTCAGTTTCCTAGGCAGAATTGAACTAGATATGGCTGTGTGTGTAGGAAGCACGGTTCTTTTGTTCTGAGCAAGCTCACAGTTCTGGCCCTTTAGGAAACACAGTAGAGTAGAAGAGTGCTCTTTTCTCAAAAGCAGAGTTTGTTTCTTAAAAGGCGAGCTAGCTTTTTTTTCCCAGTCCTAAATGGAGTTGAATCACATGCAGTTTCTGGTCCCATGAGCAAGAATTGTTTTCTGGTCAGAAGAGTCACTATTGCGCTCCCATTGTCATACACAGTGCAAATAGCACTCGCGTCTGTTACCAGCAGGTACAGTGTATTGGACTGAAGAGGAGCTACTGTTCTTGTTAGTTTCCTAAGCAGAATTGAACTAGATATGGCCTTGTGTGTAGGAAGCACAGTTCTTTTGTTCTGAGCAAGCTCACTTTTCTGGACCTATAGGAAACACAGTAGAGTAGAAGAGTGCTCTTTTCTCAAAAGCAGAGTGTGTTTCTTGTAAGGTGAGCTAGCGTTTGTTTCCTAGTCGTAAATGGAGTTGAATCACATACAGTTTTTGGTCCTACGAGCAAGAGTTGTTTTCTGGTATGAAGAGTCACCATTGAGCTCCCATTGCTATACACAGTGCAAATAGCAATCGCGTCTGTTCCCAGCAAGTACAGTGTATTGGACTGAAGAGGAGCTACTGTTCTTGTATGTTTCCTAAGCAGAGTTGTACTAGATATGGCCCGTGAGTGTAGGAAGCACAGTTCTTTTTTTCTGAGCTAGCTCACTGTTCGGAACCCATTGGCAACACTGTAGTGTAGAAGAGTGCTCTTTTCTCAAAAGCAGAGTGTGTTTCTTGTAAGGCAAGCTAGCTTTTGTTTCCCAGTTCTAAAAGGAGTTGAATCACATGCAGTTTTTGGTCTTACAAGCAAGAGTTGTTTTCTAGAAAGAAGAGTCACTATTGCGCTCCCATTGTCATACACAGGGCAAATAGCAATGGCAACTGTTCCCAGCATTTACACTGTATTGGACTGAACAGGAGCGACTGTCCTTGTCAGTTTGCTAAGCAGAGTTGAACTAGATATGGCCCGTGTGTGTAGGAAACACAGTTCTTTTCTTCTGAGCAAGCTCACAGTTCTGGCCCTATAGGAAACACAGTAGAGTAGAAGAGTGCTCTTTTCGCAAAAGCAGAGTGTGTTTCTTGTAAGGCGAGCTAGGGTTTGTTTCGCAGTCCTAAATGGAGTTGAATCCCATGCAGTTTCTGTTCCTACGAGCAAGAGTTGTTTTCTGGTAAGGAAAGTCACTATTGTGCTCCCTTTGTCATACACAGGGCAAATAGCACTCGCATCTGTTCCCAGCAAGTACAGTGTATTCGACTGAAGAGGATCTAGTGTTCTTGTCAATTTCCTAAGCAGAATTGAACTAGACATGGCCCGTGTGTGTAGGAAGCACAGTTCTTTTGTTCTGAGCAAGCTCACAGATCTAGCCCTATAGGAAACACAGTAGTGTAGAAGAGTGCTCCTTTCTTAAAAGCAGAGTGTGTTTCTTGTAAGGTGAGATAGCGTTTGTTTCCCAGTCCTAAATGGAGTTGAGACACATGCAGTTTTTGTTTCTACGAGCAAGAGTTGTTTTCTGGTAAGGAAAGTCACTATTGTGCTCCTATTGCCATACAGAGTGCAAATAGCACTCACGTCTGTTCCTAGCAAGTACAGTGCATTGTTTTGAATAGGAGCTACTGTTCTCGTGAGTTTCCTAAGCAGAGTGTAACTAGATATGGCCCGTGTGTGTAGGAAGCACAGTTCTTTTGTTCTGAGCAAGCTCACTGTTCGGACCCCATAGGAAAAACAGTGGAGTAGAAGAGTGCTCTTTTCTCAAAAGCAGAGTGTGTTTCTTGTAAGGCGAGCTAGCGTTTGTTTCCCAGTCCTAAATGGAGTTTAATCACATGCAGTTTCTGGTCCTACGAGCAAGAGTTCTTTCCTGGTAAGAAGAGTCACTATTACTCTCCCATTGCCATACACAGTGCAAATAGCACTAGCGTCTGTTCCCAGCAAGTACAGTGTATTGGACTGAAGTGGAGCTACTGTTCTTGTCAGTTTCCTAAGCAGAGTTGAACAAGATATGCCCGTGTGTATAGGAAGCTCAGTTCTTTTGCTCTGAGCAAGCTAACTGTTCGGACCCCATAGAAAACACAGTAGAATAGAAGAGTACTCTTTACTCAAAAGCAGAGTGTGTTTCCTGTAAGGCAAGCTAGCGTTCCTTTCCCAGTCCTAAATGGAGTAGATCACATGCAGTTTCTGGTCTTACGAGCAAGAGTTGTTTTCTGGCAAAAGAGTCACTATTGCGCTCCCATTGTCATACATAGGGCAAATAGCACTTGCGTCTGTTCCCAGCATGTACAGTGTATTGTACTGAGGAGGATGTACTGTTCTTGTCAGTTTCCTAGGCAGAATTGAACTAGATATGGCTGTGTGTGTAGGAAGCACAGTTCTTTTGTTCTGAGCCAGCTCACAATTCTGGCACTATAGGAAACACAGTAGAGTAGAAGAGTGCTCTTTTCTCAAAAGCAGAGTTTGTTTCTTGTAAGGCGAGCTAGCGTTTTTTCCCAGTCCTAAAGGGAGTTGAATCACATGCAGTTTCTGGTCCTACGAGCAAGAGTTGTTTTCTGATAAGAAGAGTCACTATTGCGCTCCCATTGTCATTCACAGGGCCAATAGCACTGGCGTCTGTTCCCAGCAAGTACAGTGTATTGGACTGAAGAGGATCTACTGTAGTTGTTAGTTTCCTAAGCAGAATTGAACTAGATATGGCCCGTGTGTGTCTAGGAAGCACAGTTCTTTTGTTCTGAGCAAGCTCACTGTTTGGACCCCATAGGAAACACAGTATAGTAGAAGAGTGCTCTTTTCTCAAAAGCAGAGTGTGTTTCTTGTAAGGCGAGCTAGCGTTTGTTTCCCAGTCCTAAATGGAGTTGAATCACATGCAGTTTCTGGTCCTAGGAGCAAGAGTTGTTTTCTCGTAAGGAAAGTCACTATTGCGCTCCCATTCCCATACACAGTGCAAATAGCACTGGCGTCTGTTCCCAGGAAGTACAGTGTATTGGACTGAAGAGGAGCTACTGTTCTTGTCAGTTTCCCAAGCAGAGTTGTACTAGATATGGCCCGTGTGTGTAGGAAGCACAGTTCTTTTGTTCTGAGCAAGCTCACTCTTCGGACCCCATAGGAAACACAGTAGTGTAGAAGAGTGCTCTTTTCTCAAAAGCAGAGTGTGTTTCTTGTAAGGCGAGGTAACATTTGTTTCCCAATCGTAAATGGAGTTGAATCCCATGCGGTTTCTGTTCCTACGAGCAAGAGTTGTTTTCTGGTAATAAGAGTCACTATTGTGCTCCCATTGCAATACACAGTGCAAAGAGCACTCGCGTCTGTTCCCAGCAAGTACAGTGTATTGTACTGAAGAGGATCTACTGTCCTTGTCAGTTTCCTAAGCAGAGTTGAACTAGATACAGCCCGTGTGTGCAGGAAGCACAGTTCTTTTGTTCTGAGCAAGCTCACTGTTCAGACCCCATAGGAAACACAGTAGAGTAGAAGAGTGCTCTTTTCTGAAAAGCAGAGTGTGTTTTTTGTAAGGCAAGCTAGAGTTTGTTTCCTAGTTCTAAAAGGAGTTGAATCACATGCAGTTTTTGGTCCTACAAGCAAGAGTTGTTTTCTAGAAAGAAGAGTCACTATTGCGCTCCCATTGTCATACACAGGGCAAATAGACCTGGCGACTGTTTCCAGCATTTACAGTGTATTGGACTGAACAGGAGCGACTGTCCTTTTTAGTTTGCTAAGCAGAGTTGAACTAGATATGGCCCGTGTGTGTAGCAAGCACAGTTCTTTTGTTCTGAGCAAGCTCACTGTTCTGGCCCTATAGGAAAAACAGTAGAGTAGAAGAGTGCTCTTTTCGCAAAAGCAGAGTGTGTATCTTGTAAGGCGAGCTAGGGTTTGTTTCCCAGTCCTAAATGGAGTTGAATCCCATGCAGTTTCTGTTCCTACGAGCAAGAGTTGTTTTCTGGTAAGGAAAGTCACTATTGCACTCCCATTGCCGTAGACAGTGCAAATAGCACTCACGTCTGTTCCCAGCAAGTACAGTGTATTGGACTGAAGAGGAGCTACTGATCTTGTCAGTTTCCTAAGCAGAGTTGAACTGGATATGGCCCGTGTATGTAGGAAGCACAGTTCTTTTGTTCTGAGCAAGCTCACTGTTCAGACCCCATAGGAAAAAAAGTAGAGTAGAAGAGTGCTCTTTTCTCAAAAGCAGAGTGTGTTTCTTGTAAGGCGAGCTAGGGTTTGTTTCCCAGTCCTAAATGGAGTTGAATCACATGCAGTTTCTGGTCCGATAAGCAAGAGTTGTTTTCTGGTAAGAAGAGTCACTATTGCTCTCCCATTGCTATACACAGGGCAAAAAGCACTGGCGTCTGTTCCCAGGAAGTACCGTGTATTGGACTGAAGAGGAGCTACTGTTCTTGTCAGTTTCATGAGCAGAGTTGTACTAGATATGCCCCGTGAGTGTAGGAGGCACAGTTCTTTTGTTATGAGCAAGCTCACTTTTCGAACCCCATAGGCAACACAGTAGAGTAGAAGAGTGCTCTTTTGTCAAAAGCAAAGTGTGTTTCTTGTAAAGTGAGCTAGCGTTTGTTTCCCAGTCCTAAATGGAGTTGAATCACATGCAGTTTCTGGTCCTACGAGCAAGAGTTGTTTTCTAGAAAGAAGAGTCACTATTGCGCTCTCATTGTCATACACAGTGCAAATAGCTCTCGCGTCTGTTCCCAGCAAGTACAGTGTATTGGACTGAAGAGGATCTACTGTCCTTGTCAGTTTCCTAAGCAGAGTTGACCTAGATACGGCTCGTGTGTGCAGGAAGCACAGTTCTTTTGTTCTGAGCAAGCTCTCTGTTCGGACCTCATAGGAAACACAGTAGAGTAGAAGAGTGCTCTTTTCTCAAAAGCAGAGTGTGTTTCTTGTAAGGCAAGCTAGCGTTTGTTTCCCAGTCCTAAATGGAGTTGAATCACATGCAGTTTTTGGTCCTACAAGCAAGAGTTGTTTTCTGGTAAGAAGAGTCACTATTGCGCTCCCATTGCCATACACATTGCAAACAAAACTCTCGTCTGTTCCCAGCATGTACAGTGTATTGGATTGAAGAGGAGCTACTGTTCTTGTCAGTTTCCTAAGCAGAGTTGAACTAGATATGGCCCGTGTGTGTAGGAATCACAGTTCCTTTATTCTGAGCAAGCTCACTCTTCTGGCCCTATAGGAAACACAGTAGAGTAGAAGAGTGCTCTTTTCTCAAAAGCAGAGTGTGTTTCTTGTAAGGCGAGCTAGCGTTTGTTAACCAGTCCTAAATGGAGTTGAATCACATGCAGTTTTTGGTTTACGAGCAGGAGTTATTTTCTGGCAAGGAAAGTCACTATTGCCCTCCCATTGACATATACAGTGCAAATAGCACTCGCGTCTCTTCCCACCAAGTACAGTGTATTGGACTGAAGAGAAGCTACTGTTCTTGTCAGTTTCCTAAGCAGAGTTGAACTACATATGGCCGGTGTACGTAGGAAGCAAAATTCATTTGTTCTGAGCAAGCTCACTGTTCGGACCCCATAGGAAACAGTGTAGAGTAGAAAAGTGCTCTTTTCTCAAAAGCAGAGTGTGTTTCTTGTAAGGCGAGCTAGTGTTTGTTTCCCAGTCAGAAATGGAGTTGAATCACATGCAGTTTCTGGTCCTACGAGCAAGAATTATTTTCCGGTAAGGAATCACTATTGCGCTCCCATTGCCATACACAGTGCAAATAGCACTCGCGTCTGTTCCCAGCAAGTACAGTGTATTGGACTGAAGAGGAGCTACTGTTCTTGTCAGTTTCCTAAGCAGAGTTGAACTGGATATGGCCAGTGTGTGTAGGAAGCACAGTTCTTTTGTTCTGAGCAAGCTCACTGTTCTGGTCCCATAGGAAAAACAGTAGAGTAGATGAGTGCTCTTTTCTCAAAAGCAGAGTGTGTTTCTTGTAAGGCAAGCTAGCGTTTGTTTCCAAGTCTTAAATGGAGTTGAATCCCATGCAGTTTCTGGTCCTACAAGTAAGAGGTGTTTTCTGGTAAGAAGAGTCACTATTGCGCTCCCATTGTCATACACAGGGCAAATAGCACTCGCGTCTGTCCCCAGCATGAAAGTGTATTAGACTGAAGAGAATCTACTGTTCTTGTCAGGTTCCTAAGCAGAATTGAACTAGATATGGCTGTGTGTGTAGGAAGCACAGTTCTTTTGTTCTGAGCAAGCTCACTGTTCGGACCCCATAGGAAACACAGTAGAGTAGAAGAGTGCTCTTTTCTCAAAAGCAGAGTGTATTTCTTGTAAGGAGAGCTAGTGTTTGTTTCCCAGTCAGAAATGGAGTTGAATCCCATGCAGTTTCTGGTCCTACGAGCACGAGTAGTTTTCTGGTAAGAAGAGTCACTATTGCGCTCCCATTTTCATACACAGGGCAAACAGCACACGTGTCTGTTCCCAGCAAGTACAGTGTATTGGACTGAAGAGGAGCTACTGTTCTTGTCAGTTTCCTAAGCAGAATTGAACTAGATATGGCCGTGTGTGTAGGAAGCACAATTCTTTTGTTCTGAGCAAGCTCACTGTTCGGACCCCATAGGAAACACAGTAGAGTAGAAGAGTGCTCTTTTTGCAAAAGCAGAGTGTGTTTCTTGTAAGGCGAGCTAGGGTTTGTTTCCCAGTCCTAAATGGAGTTGAATCCCATGCAGTTTCTGTTCCTAAGAGCAAGAGTTGTTTTCTGGTAAGGAAAGTCACTATTGCGCTCCCATTGCCGTAGACAGTGCAAATAGCACTCGCGTCTGTTCCCAGCAAGTACAGTGTATTGGACTGAAGAGGAGCTACTGATCTTGTCAGTTTCCTAAGCAGAGTTGAACTGGATATGGCCCTTGTATGTAGGAAGCACAGTTCTTTTGTTCTGAGCAAGCTCACTGTTCAGACCCCATAGGAAAAAAAGTAGAGTAGAAGAGTGCTCTTTTCTCAAAATCAGAGTGTGTTTCTTGTAAGGCGAGCTAGGGTTTGTTTCCCAGTCCTAAATGGAGTTGAATCACATGCAGTTTCTGGTCCGATGAGCAAGAGTTGTTTTTTGGTAAGAAGAGTCACTATTGCGCTCCCATTGCTATACACAGTGCAAAAAGCACTCGCGTCTGTTCACAGGAAGTACCGTGTATTGGACTGAAGAGGAGCTACTGTTCTTGTCAGTTTCATAAGCAGAGTTGTACTAGATATGGCCCGTGAGTGTAGGAGGCACAGTTCTTTTGTTATGAGCAAGCTCACTGTTCGTACCCCATAGGCAACACAGTAGAGAAGAAGAGTGCTCTTTTGTCAAAAGCAAAGTGTGTTTCTTGTAAGGCGAGCTAGGGTTTGTTTCCCAGTCCTAAATGGCGTTGAATCACATGCAGTTTGTGGTCCTATGAGCAAGAGTTGTTTTCTGGTAAGGAAAGTCACTATTGCGCTCCATTGCCACACACAGTGCAAATAGCACTCGCGTCTGTTCTCAGCAAGTATAGTGTATCGGACTGAAGAGGAGCTACTGTTCTTGTCAGTTTCCTAAGCACAGTTGAACTAGATATGGTCCGTGTGTGTAGGAAGCACAGTTCTTTTGTTCTGAGCAAGCTCACTGCTCTGGCCCTATAGGACACACAGTAGAGTAGAAGAGTGCTCTTTTCTCAAAAGCAGAGTGTGTTTCTTGTAAGGCGAGCTAGCCTTTGTTTCCCAGTCCTAAAAGGAGTTGAATCAGATGCAGTTTCTGGTTTTATGAGCAAGAGTTGTTTTCTGGTAAGGAAAGTCACTATTGCGCTCCCATTGACATACACAATGCAAATAGCCCTCCCGTCTGTTCCCAGCAATTACAGTGTATTGGACTGAAGAGGAGCTACTGTTCTTCTCATTTTCCTAAGCAGAGTTGAACTAGATATGGCCTGGGTGTGTAGGAAGCACAGTTCTTTTTTTCTGAGCAAGCACACTGTTCTGGCCCTATAGGAAACACAGTAGAGTAGAAGAGTGCTCTTTTCTCAAAAGCAGAGTGTGTTTCTTGTAAAGCGAGCTAGAGTTTGTTTCCCAGTCATAAATGGAGTTGAATCCCATGCAGTTTCTGGTCCTACAAGCAAGAGTTGTTTTCTGGTAAGAAGAGTCACTATTGCGCTGCCATTGCCATACACAGGACAAATAGCACTGGCGTCTGTTCGCAGCAAGTACAGTGGATTGGACTGAAGAGGATCTTCTGTTCTTGTCAGGTTCCTAAGCAGACTTGAACTAGATATGGCCGTGTGTGTAGGAAGCACAGTTTTTTTGTTCTGAGCAAGCTCACTGTTCGGACCCCATAGGAAACTCAGTAGAGTAGAAGAGTGCTCTTTTCTCAAAAGCAGAGTGTGTTTCTTGTAAGGCGAGCTAGCGTTTGTTTCCCAGTCCTAAATGGAGTTGAATCACATGCAGTTTCTGGTCCTACGAGCAAGAGTTGTATTCTGGTAAGGAAAGTCACTATTGTGCTCCCATTGCCATACAGAGTGCAAATAGTACTCGCGTCTGTTCCCAGCAAGTACTGTATCGAACTGAAGAGGAGCTACTGTTCTTGTCAGTTTCCTAAGCACAGTTGAACTAGATATGGTCCGTGTGTGTAGGAAGCACAGTTCTTTTGTTCTGAGCAAGCTCACTGTTCTGGCCCTATAGGACACACAGTAGAGTAGAAGAGTGCTCTTTTCTCAAAAGCAGAGTGTGTTTCTTGTAAGGCGAGCTAGCCTTTGTTTCCCAGTCCTAAAAGGAGTTGAATCAGATGCAGTTTCTGGTTTTATGAGCAAGAGTTGTTTTCTGGTAAGGAAAGTCACTATTGCGCTCCCATTGACATACACAATGCAAATAGCCCTCCCGTCTGTTCCCAGCAATTACAGTGTATTGGACTGAAGAGGAGCTACTGTTCTTCTCATTTTCCTAAGCAGAGTTGAACTAGATATGGCCTGGGTGTGTAGGAAGCACAGTTCTTTTTTTCTGAGCAAGCACACTGTTCTGGCCCTATAGGAAACACAGTAGAGTAGAAGAGTGCTCTTTTCTCAAAAGCAGAGTGTGTTTCTTGTAAAGCGAGCTAGAGTTTGTTTCCCAGTCATAAATGGAGTTGAATCCCATGCAGTTTCTGGTCCTACAAGCAAGAGGTGTTTTCTGGTAAGAAGAGTCACTATTGCGCTGCCATTGCCATACACAGGACAAATAGCACTGGCGTCTGTTCGCAGCAAGTACAGTGGATTGGACTGAAGAGGATCTTCTGTTCTTGTCAGGTTCCTAAGCAGACTTGAACTAGATATGGCCGTGTGTGTAGGAAGCACAGTTTTTTTGTTCTGAGCAAGCTCACTGTTCGGACCCCATAGGAAACACAGTAGAGTAGAAGAGAGCTTTTTTCACAAAAGTATAGTTTGTTTCTTGTAAGGCGAGCTAGCATTTGTTTCCCAGTCATAAATGGCGTTGAATCACATGCAGTTTGTGGTCCTACGAGCAAGAGTTGTTTTCTGGTAAGGAAAGTCACTATTGCGCTCTCATTGCCATACACAGTACAAATAGCACTCGCGTCTGTTCCCAGCAAGTACTGTGTATTGGACTGAAGAGGAGCTACTGTTCTTGTCAGTTTCCTAAGCAGAGTTGAACTACAAATGGTCCGTGTGTGTAGGAAGCACAGTTCTTTTGTTCTGAGCAAGATCACTGTTTGGACCCCATAGGAAACACAGTAGAGTAGAAGAGTGCTCTTTTCTCAAAAGCAGAGTGTGTTTCTTGTAAGGCGAGCTAGGGTTTGTTTCCAAGTCTTAAATGGAGTTGAATCCCATGCAGTTTCTGGTCCTACAAACAAGAGTTGTTTTCTGGTAAGAAGAGTCACTATTGCGCTCCCATTGTTATACACAGGGCAAATAGCACTCGCGTCTGTCCCCAGCATGAAAGTGTATTAGACTGAAGAGAATCTACTGTTCTTGTCAGGTTCCAAAGCAGAATTGAACTAGATATGGCTGTGTGTGTAGGAAGCACAGTTCTTTTGTTCTGAGCAAGCTCACTGTTCGGACCCCATAGGAAACACAGTAGAGTAGAAGAGTGCTCTTTTCTCAAAAGCAGAGTGTATTTCTTGTAAGGAGAGCTAGTGTTTGTTTCGCAGTCAGAAATGGAGTTGAATCCCATGCAGTTTCTGGTCCTACGAGCACGAGTAGTTTTCTGGTAAGAAGAGTCACTATTGCGCTCCCATTTTCATACACAGGGCAAACAGCACACGTGTCTGTTCCCAGCAAGTACAGTGTATTGGACTGAAGAGGAGCTACTGTTCTTGTCAGTTTCCTAAGCAGAATTGAACTAGATATGGCCGTGTGTGTAGGAAGCACAATTCTTTTGTTCTGAGCAAGCTCACTGTTCGGACCCCATAGGAAACACAGTAGAGTAGAAGAGTGCTCTTTTCGCAAAAGCAGAGTGTGTTTCTTGTAAGGCGAGCTAGGGTTTGTTTCCCAGTCCTAAATGGAGTTGAATCCCATGCAGTTTCTGTTCCTAAGAGCAAGAGTTGTTTTCTGGTAAGGAAAGTCACTATTGCGCTCCCATTGCCGTAGACAGTGCAAATAGCACTCGCGTCTGTTCCCAGCAAGTACAGTGTATTGGACTGAAGAGGAGCTACTGATCTTGTCAGTTTCCTAAGCAGAGTTGAACTGGATATGGCCCTTGTATGTAGGAAGCACAGTTCTTTTGTTCTGAGCAAGCTCACTGTTCAGACCCCATAGGAAAAAAAGTAGAGTAGAAGAGTGCTCTTTTCTCAAAAGCAGAGTGTGTTTCTTGTAATGCGAGCTAGGGTTTGTTTCCCAGTCCTAAATGGAGTTGAATCACATGCAGTTTCTGGTCCGATGAGCAAGAGTTGTTTTTTGGTAAGAAGAGTCACTATTGCGCTCCCATTGCTATACACAGTGCAAAAAGCACTCGCGCCTGTTCACAGGAAGTACCGTGTATTGGACTGAAGAGGAGCTACTGTTCTTGTCAGTTTCATAAGCAGAGTTGTACTAGATATGGCCCGTGAGTGTAGGAGGCACAGTTCTTTTGTTATGAGCAAGCTCACTGTTCGTACCCCATAGGCAACACAGTAGAGTAGAAGAGTGCTCTTTTGTCAAAAGCAAAGTGTGTTTCTTGTAAGGCGAGCTAGGGTTTGTTTCCCAGTCCTAAATGGCATTGAATCACATGCAGTTTGTGGTCCTACGAGCAAGAGTTGTTTTCTGGTAAGGAAAGTCACTATTGCGCTCCATTGCCACACACAGTGCAAATAGCACTCGCGTCTCTTCTCAGCAAGTATAGTGTATCGGACTGAAGAGGAGCTACTGTTCTTGTCAGTTTCCTAAGCAGAATTGAACTAGATATGATCCGTGTTTGTAGGAAGCACAGTTCTTTTGTTCTGAGCAAGCTCACTGTTTGGACCCCATAGGAAACACAGTAGAGTAGAAGAGTGCTCTTTTCTCTAAAGCAGAGTGTGTTTCTTGTAGGCGAGCTAACGTTTGTTTCCCAGTCCTAAATGGAGTTGAATCACATGCAGTTTCTGGTACTACAAGCAAGGGTTGTTTTCTGGTAAGAAGAGTCACTTTTGCGCTGCCATTGCCATACACAGGACAAATAGCACTGGCGTCTGTTCGCAGCAAGTACAGTGGATTGGACTGAAGAGGATCTTCTGTTCTTGTCAGGTTCCTAAGCAGACTTGAACTAGATATGGCCGTGTGTGTAGGAAGCACAGTTTTTTTGTTCTGAGCAAGCTCACTGTTCGGACCCCATAGGAAACACAGTAGAGTAGAAGAGAGCTTTTTTCACAAAAGTAGAGTGTGTTTCTTGTAAGGCAAGCTAGCATTTGTTTCCCAGTCCTAAATGGCGTTGAATCACACGCAGTTTGTGGTCCTACGAGCAAGAGTTGTTTTCTGGTAAGGAAAGTCACTATTGCGCTCTCATTGCCATACACAGTACAAATAGCACTCGCGTCTGTTCCCAGCAAGTACTGTGTATTGGACTGAAGAGGAGCTACTGTTCTTGTCAGTTTCCTAAGCAGAGTTGAATTACAAATGGTCCGTGTGTGTAGGAAGCACAGTTCTTTTGTTCTGAGCAAGATCACTGTTTGGACCCCATAGGAAACACAGTAGAGTAGAAGAGTGCTCTTTTCTCTAAAGCAGAGAGTGTTTCTTGTAAGGCGAGCTAGCGTTTGTTTCCCAGTCCTAAATGGCGTTGAATCACATGCAGTTTCTGGTCCTATGAGCAAGAGTTGTTTTCTGGTAAGGAAAGTCACTACTGTGCTCCCATTGACATACACAGTGCAAATAGCACTCCCGTCTGTTCCTAGCAAATACAGTGTATTGGACTGAAGAGGAGCTACTGTTCTTCTCATTTTCCTAAGCAGAGTTGAAATAGATATTGCCCGTGTGTCTAGGAAGCACAGTTCATTTGTTCTGAGCAATCTCACTGTTCTGGCCCTATAGGAAACACAGTAGAGTAGAAGAGTGCTCTTTTCTCAAAAGCAGAGTGTCTTTCTTGTAAGGCGAGCTAGAGTTTGTTTCCCAGTCCTAAATGGAGTTGAAACACAGGCAGTTTTTTGTCCTATGAGCAAGAGTTGTTTTATGGTAAGAAGAGTCACTATTGCGCTGCCATTGCCATACACAGGACAAATAGCACTGGAGTCTTTTCCCAGCAAGTACAGTGTATTGGACTGAAGAGGATCTACTGTTCTTGTCAGGTTCCTAAGCAGAATTGAACTAGATATGACCTTGTGTGTAGGAAGCCCACTGCTTTTTTTCTGAGCAAGCTCACTCTTCTGGCCCTTTAGGAAACTCAGTAGAGTAGAAGAGTGCTCTTTTCTCAAAAGCAGAGTGTGTTTCTTGTAAGGCGAGCTAGGGTTTGTTTCCCAGTCCTAAATGGAGTTGAATCACATGCAGTTTGGTCCTACGAGCAAGAGTTGTATTCTGGTAAGGAAAGTCACTATTGTGCTCCCATTGCCATACAGAGTGCAAATAGTACTCGCGTCTGTTCCCAGCAAGTACTGTATCGAACTGAAGAGGAGCTACTGTTCTTGTCAGTTTCCTAAGCACAGTTGAACTAGATATGGTCCGTGTGTGTAGGAAGCACAGTTCTTTTGTTCTGAGCAAGCTCACTGTTCTGGCCCTATAGGACACACAGTAGAGTAGAAGAGTGCTCTTTTCTGAAAAGCAGAGTGTGTTTCTTGTAAGGCGAGCTAGCCTTTGTTTCCCAGTCCTAAAAGCAGTTGAATCAGATGCAGTTTCTGGTTTTATGAGCAAGAGTTGTTTTCTGGTAAGGAAAGTCACTATTGCGCTCCCATTGACATACACAATGCAAATAGCCCTCCCGTCTGTTCCCAGCAATTACAGTGTATTGGACTGAAGAGGAGCTACTGTTCTTCTCATTTTCCTAAGCAGAGTTGAACTAGATATGGCCTGGGTGTGTAGGAAGCACAGTTCTTTTTTTCTGAGCAAGCACACTGTTCTGGCCCTATAGGAAACACAGTAGAGTAGAAGAGTGCTCTTTTCTCAAAAGCAGAGTGTGTTTCTTGTAAAGCGAGCTAGAGTTTGTTTCCCAGTCATAAATGGAGTTGAATCCCATGCAGTTTCTGGTCCTACAAGCAAGAGTTGTTTTCTGGTAAGAAGAGTCACTATTGCGCTGCCATTGCCATACACAGGACAAATAGCACTGGCGTCTGTTCGCAGCAAGTACAGTGGATTGGACTGAAGAGGATCTTCTGTTCTTGTCAGGTTCCTAAGCAGACTTGAACTAGATATGGCCGTGTGTGTAGGAAGCACAGTTTTTTTGTTCTGAGCAAGCTCACTGTTCGGACCCCATAGGAAACACAGTAGAGTAGAAGAGAGCTTTTTTCACAAAAGTAGAGTGTGTTTCTTGTAAGGCGAGCTAGCATTTGTTTCCCAGTCATAAATGGCGTTGAATCACATGCAGTTTGTGGTCCTACGAGCAAGTGTTGTTTTCTGGTAAGGAAAGTCACTATTGCGCTCTCATTGCCATACACAGTACAAATAGCACTCGCGTCTGTTCCCAGCAAGTACTGTGTATTGGACTGAAGAGGAGCTACTGTTCTTGTCAGTTTCCTAAGCAGAGTTGAACTACAAATGGTCCGTGTGTGTAGGAAGCACAGTTCTTTTGTTCTGAGCAAGATCACTGTTTGGACCCCATAGGAAACACAGTAGAGTAGAAGAGTGCTCTTTTCTCAAAAGCAGAGTGTGTTTCTTGTAAGGCGAGCTAGGGTTTGTTTCCCAGTCCTAAATGGAGTTGAATCACATGCAGTTTCTGGTCCGATAAGCAAGAGTTGTTTTCTGGTAAGAAGAGTCACTATTGCGCTCCCATTGCTATACACAGTGCAAAAAGCACTCGCGTCTGTTCCCAGGAAGTACCGTGTATTGGACTGAAGAGGAGCTACTGTTCTTGTCAGTTTCATGAGCAGAGTTGTACTAGATATGGCCCGTGAGTGTAGGAGGCACAGTTCTTTTGTTATGAGCAAGCTCACTTT
This sequence comes from Peromyscus eremicus, assembly GCF_949786415.1. Lineage (NCBI taxonomy): Eukaryota > Metazoa > Chordata > Mammalia > Rodentia > Cricetidae > Peromyscus > Peromyscus eremicus. The sequence goes on along the minus strand of NW_026736845.1, from coordinate 22,909 downwards.
TCGGACCCCATAGGCAACACAGTAGAGTAGAAGAGTGCTCTTTTGTCAAAAGCAAAGTGTGTTTCTTGTAAAGTGAGCTAGCATTTGTTTCCCAGTCCTAAATGGAGTTGAATCACATGCAGTTTCTGGTCCTACGAGCAAGAGTTGTTTTCTAGAAAGAAGAGTCACTATTGCGCTCTCATTGTCATACACAGTGCAAATAGCTCTCGCGTCTGTTCCCAGCAAGTACAGTGTATTGGACTGAAGAGGATCTACTGTCCTTGTCAGTTTCCTAAGCAGAGTTGAACTAGATACGGCCCGTGTGTGCAGGAAGCACAGTTCTTTTGTTCTGAGCAAGCTCTCTGTTCGGACCTCATAGGAAACACAGTAGAGTAGAAGAGTGCTCTTTTCTCAAAAGCAGAGTGTGTTTCTTGTAAGGCAAGCTAGCGTTTGTTTCCCAGTCCTAAATGGAGTTGAATCACATGCAGTTTTTGGTCCTACAAGCAAGAGTTGTTTTCTGGTAAGAAGAGTCACTATTGCGCTCCCATTGCCATACACATTGCAAACAAAACTCTCGTCTGTTCCCAGCATGTACAGTGTATTGGATTGAAGAGGAGCTACTGTTCTTGTCAGTTTCCTAAGCAGAGTTGAACTAGATATGGCCCGTGTGTGTAGGAATCACAGTTCCTTTATTCTGAGCAAGCTCACTCTTCTGGCCCTATAGGAAACACAGTAGAGTAGAAGAGTGCTCTTTTCTCAAAAGCAGAGTGTGTTTCTTGTAAGGCGAGCTAGCGTTTGTTAACCAGTCCTAAATGGAGTTGAATCACATGCAGTTTTTGGTTTACGAGCAGGAGTTGTTTTCTGGCAAGGAAAGTCACTATTGCCCTCCCATTGACATATACAGTGCAAATAGCACTCGCGTCTCTTCCCACCAAGTACAGTGTATTGGACTGAAGAGAAGCTACTGTTCTTGTCAGTTTCCTAAGCAGAGTTGAACTACATATGGCCGGTGTACGTAGGAAGCAAAATTCATTTGTTCTGAGCAAGCTCACTGTTCGGACCCCATAGGAAACAGTGTAGAGTAGAAAAGTGCTCTTTTCTCAAAAGCAGAGTGTGTTTCTTGTAAGGCGAGCTAGTGTTTGTTTCCCAGTCAGAAATGGAGTTGAATCACATGCAGTTTCTGGTCCTACAAGCAAGAATTGTTTTCCGGTAAGGAATCACTATTGCGCTCCCATTGCCATACACAGTGCAAATAGCACTCGCGTCTGTTCCCAGCAAGTACAGTGTATTGGACTGAAGAGGAGCTACTGTTCTTGTCAGTTTCCTAAGCAGAGTTGAACTGGATATGGCCAGTGTGTGTAGGAAGCACAGTTCTTTTGTTCTGAGCAAGCTCACTGTTCTGGTCCCATAGGAAAAACAGTAGAGTAGAAGAGTGCTCTTTTCTCAAAAGCAGAGTGTGTTTCTTGTAAGGCAAGCTAGCGTTTGTTTCCAAGTCTTAAATGGAGTTGAATCCCATGCAGTTTCTGGTCCTACAAACAAGAGTTGTTTTCTGGTAAGAAGAGTCACTATTGCGCTCCCATTGTCATACACAGGGCAAATAGCACTCGCTTCTGTCCCCAGCATGAAAGTGTATTAGACTGAAGAGAATCTACTGTTCTTGTCAGGTTCCTAAGCAGAATTGAACTAGATATGGCTGTGTGTGTAGGAAGCACAGTTCTTTTGTTCTGAGCAAGCTCACTGTTCGGACCCCATAGGAAACACAGTAGAGTAGAAGAGTGCTCTTTTCTCAAAAGCAGAGTGTATTTCTTGTAAGGAGAGCTAGTGTTTGTTTCCCAGTCAGAAATGGAGTTGAATCCCATGCAGTTTCTGGTCCTACGAGCACGAGTAGTTTTCTGGTAAGAAGAGTCACTATTGCGCTCCCATTTTCATACACAGGGCAAACAGCACACGTGTCTGTTCCCAGCAAGTACAGTGTATTGGACTGAAGAGGAGCTACTGTTCTTTTCAGTTTCCTAAGCAGAATTGAACTAGATATGGCCGTGTGTGTAGGAAGCACAATTCTTTTGTTCTGAGCAAGCTCACTGTTCGGACCCCATAGGAAACACAGTAGAGTAGAAGAGTGCTCTTTTTGCAAAAGCAGAGTGTGTTTCTTGTAAGGCGAGCTAGGGTTTGTTTCCCAGTCCTAAATGGAGTTGAATCCCATGCAGTTTCTGTTCCTAAGAGCAAGAGTTGTTTTCTGGTAAGGAAAGTCACTATTGCGCTCCCATTGCCGTAGACAGTGCAAATAGCACTCGCGTCTGTTCCCAGCAAGTACAGTGTATTGGACTGAAGAGGAGCTACTGATCTTGTCAGTTTCCTAAGCAGAGTTGAACTGGATATGGCCCTTGTATGTAGGAAGCACAGTTCTTTTGTTCTGAGCAAGCTCACTGTTCAGACCCCATAGGAAAAAAAGTAGAGTAGAAGAGTGCTCTTTTCTCAAAAGCAGAGTGTGTTTCTTGTAAGGCGAGCTAGGGTTTGTTTCCCAGTCCTAAATGGAGTTGAATCACATGCAGTTTCTGGTCCGATGAGCAAGAGTTGTTTTTTGGTAAGAAGAGTCACTATTGCGCTCCCATTGCTATACACAGTGCAAAAAGCACTCGCGTCTGTTCACAGGAAGTACCGTGTATTGGACTGAAGAGGAGCTACTGTTCTTGTCAGTTTCATAAGCAGAGTTGTACTAGATATGGCCCGTGAGTGTAGGAGGCACAGTTCTTTTGTTATGAGCAAGCTCACTGTTCGTACCCCATAGGCAACACAGTAGAGTAGAAGAGTGCTCTTTTGTCAAAAGCAAAGTGTGTTTCTTGTAAGGCGAGCTAGGGTTTGTTTCCCAGTCCTAAATGGCGTTGAATCACATGCAGTTTGTGGTCCTATGAGCAAGAGTTGTTTTCTGGTAAGGAAAGTCACTATTGCGCTCCATTGCCACACACAGTGCAAATAGCACTCGCGTCTGTTCTCAGCAAGTATAGTGTATCGGACTGAAGAGGAGCTACTGTTCTTGTCAGTTTCCTAAGCACAGTTGAACTAGATATGGTCCGTGTGTGTAGGAAGCACAGTTCTTTTGTTCTGAGCAAGCTCACTGCTCTGGCCCTATAGGACACACAGTAGAGTAGAAGAGTGCTCTTTTCTCAAAAGCAGAGTGTGTTTCTTGTAAGGCGAGCTAGCCTTTGTTTCCCAGTCCTAAAAGGAGTTGAATCAGATGCAGTTTCTGCTTTTATGAGCAAGAGTTGTTTTCTGGTAAGGAAAGTCACTATTGCGCTCCCATTGACATACACAATGCAAATAGCCCTCCCGTCTGTTCCCAGCAATTACAGTGTATTGGACTGAAGAGGAGCTACTGTTCTTCTCATTTTCCTAAGCAGAGTTGAACTAGATATGGCCTGGGTGTGTAGGAAGCACAGTTCTTTTTTTCTGAGCAAGCACACTGTTCTGGCCCTATAGGAAACACAGTAGAGTAGAAGAGTGCTCTTTTCTCAAAAGCAGAGTGTGTTTCTTGTAAAGCGAGCTAGAGTTTGTTTCCCAGTCATAAATGGAGTTGAATCCCATGCAGTTTCTGGTCCTACAAGCAAGAGTTGTTTTCTGGTAAGAAGAGTCACTATTGCGCTGCCATTGCCATACACAGGACAAATAGCACTGGCGTCTGTTCCCAGCAAGTACAGTGTATTGGACTGAAGAGGATCTACTGTTCTTGTCAGGTTCAAAAGCAGACTTGAACTAGATATGGCCGTGTGTGTAGGAAGCACAGTTTTTTTGTTCTGAGCAAGCTCACTTTTCGGAACACATAGGAAACACAGTAGAGTAGAAGAGTGCTCTTTTCTCAAAAGCAGAGTGTGTTTCTTGGAAGGCGAGCTAGCGTTTGTTTCCACGTCCTAAATGGAGTTGAGTCACATGCAGTTTTTTGTCCTACGAGCAAGAGTTGTTTTCTGGTAAGACGAGTCACTATTGTGATCCAATTGCCATACACAGTGCAAAAAGCACTCGAGTCTGTTCCCCGCAAGTACAGTGTATTGGACTGAAGAGGAGCTACTGGTCTTGTCAGTTTCCTAAGCAGAGTTGAACTAGATATGGCCCGTGTGTGCAAGAAGCACAGTTCTTAAATTCTGAGCAAGCTCACTGTTAAGGCCCTGTAGGAAACACAGTAGAGTAGAAGAGTGCTCTTTTCTCTAAAGCAGAGTGTGTTTCTTGTAAGGCGAGCTAGCATTTGTTCCCTAGTCCTAAATGGAGTTGAATCACAGGCAGTTTCTGGTCCTACGAACAAGAGTTGTTTTCTGGTAAGGAAAGTCACATTGCGCTCCCATTGCCATACACAGTGCAAGGAGCACTCGCGTCTGTTCCCAGCAAGTACAGTGTATTGGACTCAATAGGTGCTACTGTTCTTGTCAGTTTTTTATGCAGAGTTGAACTAGATATGATCCGTGTTTGTAGGAAGCACAGTTTTCTTCTGAGCAAGCTCACTGTTTAGACACCATAGGAATCACAGTAGAGTAGAAGAGTGCTCTTTTCTCAAAAGCAGAGTGTGTTTCTTGTAAAGCGAGCTAGCATTTGTTTCCCAGTGCTAAATGGCATTGAATCACATGCAGTTTGTGGTCCTACGTGCAAGAGTTGTTTTCTGCTAAGGAACATTACGATTGTGCTCTCATTGCCATACACAGTGCAAATAGCACTCACGTCTGTTCGCAGCAAGTACAGTGTATTGGACTGAAGAGGAGCTACTGTTCTTGTCAGTTTCCTAAGCAGAGTTGAACTACATATGGTCTGTGTGTGTAGGAAGCACAGTTCTTTTGTTCTGAGCAAGCTCACTGTTTGGACCCCATAGGAAACACAGTAGTGTAGAAGAGTGCTCTTTTCTCTAAAGCAGAGTGTGTTTCTTGTAAGGCGAGCTAGCGTTTGATTCCCAGTCCTAAATGGAGTTGAATCCCATGCAGTTTCTGGTACTACCAGCAAGAGTTTTTTTCTGGTAAGAAGAGTCACTATTGCGCTGCCATTGCCATACACAGGACAAATAGCACTGGCGACTGTTCGCAGCAAGTACAGTGTATTGGACTGAAGAGGATCTACTGTTCTTGTCAGGTTCTTAAGCAGAGTTGAACTAGATATGGCCCGTGTGTAGGAAGCACAGTTTTTTTGTTCTGAGCAAGCTCACTGTTCTGACCCGATAGGAAAAACAGTAGAGTAGAAGAGTGCTCTTTTCTCAAAACCAGAGTGTGTTTCATGTATTGCGAGCTAGCGTTTGTTTCCCAGTCCTAAATGGAGTTGAATCACATGCAGTTTCTATTCCTACGAGCAAGAGTTGTTTTCTGGTAAGGAAAGTCTCTATTGCGCTCCCATTGCGATACACAGTGCAAATAGCAATCGCGTCTGTTCCCAGCAAGTACAGTGTATTGGACTCAATAGGTGCTACTGTTCTTGTCAGTTTCCTAAGCAGAGTTGAACTAGATATGGTCCTTGTGTGTAGGAAGCACAGTTCTTTTGTTCTGAGCAAGCTCACTGTTCTGGCCCTATAGGACACACAGTAGAGTAGAAGAGTGCTCTTTTCTCAAAAGCAGAGTGTGTTTCTTGTAAGGCGAGCTAGCCTTTGTTTCCCAGGCCTAAAAGGAGTTGAATCAGATGCAGTTTCTGGTTTTATGAGCAAGAGTTGTTTTCTGGTAAGGAAAGTCACTATTGTGCTCCCATTGACATACACAATGCAAATAGCCCTCCCGTCTGTTCCCAGCAAGTACAGTGTATTGGACTGAAGAGGAGCTACTGTTCTTCTCATTTTCCTAAGCAGAGTTGAACTAGATATGGCCTGTGTGTGTAGGAAGCTCAGTTCTTTTTTTCTGAGCAAGCGCACTTTTCTGGCCCTATAGAAAACACAGTAGAGTAGAAGAGTGCTCTTTTCTCAAAAGCAGAGTGTGTTTCTTGTAAAGCGAGCTAGAGTTTGTTTCCCAGTCCTAAATGGAGTTGAATCCCATGCAGTTTCTGGTCCTACAAGCAAGAGTTGTTTTCTGGTAAGAAGAGTCACTACTGCGCTGCCATTGCCATACACAGGACAAAGAGCACTGGCGTCTGTTCCCAGCAAGTACAGTGTATTGGATTGAAGAGTATCTACTGTTCTTGTCAGGTTCAAAAGCAGACTTGAACTAGATATGGCCGTGTGTGTAGGAAGCACAGTTTTTTTGTTCTGAGCAAGCTCACTGTTCGGAACACATAGGAAACACAGTAGAGTAGAAGAGTGCTCTTTTCTCAAAAGCAGAGTGTGTTTCTTGGAAGGCGAGCTAGTGTTTGTTTCCACATCCTAAGTGGAGTTGAGTCACATGCAGTTTTTTGTCCTACGAGCAAGAGTTGTTTTCTGGTAAGACGAGTCACTATTGTGATCCAATTGCCATACACAGTGCAAATAGCACTCGAGTCTGTTCCCCGCAAGTACAGTGTATTGGACTGAAGAGGAGCTACTGTTCTTGTCAGTTTCCTAAGCAGAGTTGAACTAGATATGGCCCGTGTGTGCAGGAAGCACAGTTCTTATGTTCTGAGCAAGCTCACTGTTAAGGCCCTATAGGAAAAACAGTAGAGTAGAAGAGTGCTCTTTTCTCTAAAGCAGAGTGTGTTTCTTGTAAGGTGAGCTAGCGTTTGTTTCCTAGTCCTAAATGGAGTTGAATCACAGGCAGTTTCTGGTCCTACGAACAAGAGTTGTTTTCTGGTAAGGAAAGTCACTATTGCGCTCTCATTGCCATACACAGTACAAATAGCACTCGCGTCTGTTCCCAGCAAGTACTGTGTATTGGACTGAAGAGGAGCTACTGTTCTTGTCAGTTTCCTAAGCAGAGTTGAACTACAAATGGTCCGTGTGTGTAGGAAGCACAGTTCTTTTGTTCTGAGCAAGATCACTGTTTGGACCCCATAGGAAACACAGTAGAGTAGAAGAGTGCTCTTTTCTCTAAAGCAGAGAGTGTTTCTTGTAAGGCGAGCTAGCGTTTGTTTCCCAGTCCTAAATGGCGTTGAATCACATGCAGTTTCTGGTCCTATGAGCAAGAGTTGTTTTCTGGTAAGGAAAGTCACTACTGTGCTCCCATTGACATACACAGTGCAAATAGCACTCCCGTCTGTTCCTAGCAAGTACAGTGTATTGGACTGAAGAGGAGCTACTGTTCTTCTCATTTTCCTAAGCAGAGTTGAAATAGATATGGCCCGTGTGTCTAGGAAGCACAGTTCATTTGTTCTGAGCAATCTCACTGTTCTGGCCCTATAGGAAACACAGTAGAGTAGAAGAGTGCTCTTTTCTCAAAAGCAGAGTGTCTTTCTTGTAAGGCGAGCTAGAGTGTGTTTCCCAGTCCTAAATGGAGTTGAAACACATGCAGTTTTTTGTCCTATGAGCAAGAGTTGTTTTATGGTAAGAAGAGTCACTATTGCGCTGCCATTGCCATACACAGGACAAATAGCACTGGCGTCTTTTCCCAGCAAGTACAGTGTATTGGACTGAAGAGGATCTACTGTTCTTGTCAGGTTCCTAAGCAGAATTGAACTAGATATGACCTTGTGTGTAGGAAGCACACTGCTTTTTTTCTGAGCAAGCTCACTCTTCTGGCCCTTTAGGAAACACAGTAGAGTAGAAGAGTGCTCTTTTCTCAAAAGCAGAGTGTGTTTCTTGTAAGGCGAGCTAGCGTTTGTTTCCCAGTCCTAAAGGGAGTTGAATCACATGCACTTTCTGGTCCTACGAGCAAGAGTTGTATTCTGGTAAGGAAAGTCACTATTGTGCTCCCATTGCCATACAGAGTGCAAATAGTACTCGCGTCTGTTCCCAGCAAGTACAGTGTATCGAACTAAAGAGGAGCTACTGTTCTTGTCAGTTTCCTAAGCACAGTTGAACTAGATATGGTCCGTGTGTGTAGGAAGCACAGTTCTTTTGTTCTGAGCAAGCTCACTGTTCTGGCCCTATAGGACACACAGTAGAGTAGAAGAGTGCTCTTTTCTCAAAAGCAGAGTGTGTTTCTTGTAAGGCGAGCTAGCCTTTGTTTCCCAGTCCTAAAAGGAGTTGAATCAGATGCAGTTTCTGGTTTAATGAGCAAGAGTTGTTTTCTGGTAAGGAAAGTCACTATTGCGCTCCCATTGACATACACAATGCAAATAGCCCTCCTGTCTGTTCCCAGCAAGTACAGTGTATTGGACTGAAGAGGAGCTACTGTTCTTCTCATTTTCCTAAGCAGAGTTGAACTAGATATGGCCTGGGTGTGTAGGAAGCACAGTTCTTTTTTTCTGAGCAAGCACACTGTTCTGGCCCTATAGGAAACACAGTAGAGTAGAAGAGTGCTCTTTTCTCAAAAGCAGAGTGTGTTTCTTGTAAAGCGAGCTAGAGTTTGTTTCCCAGTCATAAATGGAGTTGAATCCCATGCAGTTTCTGGTCCTACAAGCAAGAGTTGTTTTCTGGTAAGAAGAGTCACTATTGCGCTGCCATTGCCATACACAGGACAAATAGCACTGGCGTCTGTTCCCAGCAAGTACAGTGTATTGGACTGAAGAGGATCTACTGTTCTTGTCAGGTTCAAAAGCAGACTTGAACTAGATATGGCCGTGTGTGTAGGAAGCACAGTTTTTTTGTTCTGAGCAAGCTCACTGTTCGGAACACATAGGAAACACAGTAGAGTAGAAGAGTGCTCTTTTCTCAAAAGCAGAGTGTGTTTCTTGGAAGGCGAGCTAGCGTTTGTTTCCACGTCCTAAATGGAGTTGAGTCACATGCAGTTTTTTGTCCTACGAGCAAGAGTTGTTTTCTGGTAAGACGAGTCACTATTGTGATCCAATTGCCATACACAGTGCAAAAAGCACTCGAGTCTGTTCCCCGCAAGTACAGTGTATTGGACTGAAGAGGAGCTACTGTTCTTGTCAGTTTCCTAAGCAGAGTTGAACTAGATATGGCCCGTGTGTGCAGGAAACACAGTTCTTAAATTCTGAGCAAGCTCACTGTTAAGGCCCTATAGGAAACACAGTAGAGTAGAAGAGTGCTCTTTTCTCTAAAGCAGAGTGTGTTTCTTGTAAGGCGAGCTAGCATTTGTTTCCTAGTCCTAAATGGAGTTGAATCACAGGCAGTTTCTGGTCCTACGAACAAGAGTTGTTTTCTGGTAAGGAAAGTCACATTGCGCTCCCATTGCCATACACAGTGCAAGGAGCACTCGCGTCTGTTCCCAGCAAGTACAGTGTATTGGACTCAATAGGTGCTACTGTTCTTGTCAGTTTTTTATGCAGAGTTGAACTAGATATGATACGTGTTTGTAGGAAGCACAGTTCTTTCTTCTGAGCAAGCTCACTGTTTAGACACCATAGGAATCACAGTAGAGTAGAAGAGTGCTCTTTTCTCAAAAACAGAGTGTGTTTCTTGTAAAGCGAGCTAGCATTTGTTTCCCAGTGCTAAATGGTATTGAATCACATGCAGTTTGTGGTCCTACGTGCAAGAGTTGTTTTCTGCTAAGGAACATTACTATTGCGCTCTCATTGCCATACACAGTGCAAATAGCACTCACGTCTGTTCGCAGCAAGTACAGTGTATTGGACTGAAGAGGAGCTACTGTTCTTGTCAGTTTCCTAAGCAGAGTTGAACTACATATGGTCTGTGTGTGTAGGAAGCACAGTTCTTTTGTTCTGAGCAAGCTCACTGTTTGGACCCCATAGGAAACACAGTAGTGTAGAAGAGTGCTCTTTTCTCTAAAGCAGAGTGTGTTTCTTGTAAGGCGAGCTAGCGTTTGATTCCCAGTCCTAAATGGAGTTGAATCCCATGCAGTTTCTGGTACTACCAGCAAGAGTTTTTTTCTGGTAAGAAGAGTCACTATTGCGCTGCCATTGCCATACACAGGACAAATAGCACTGGCGACTGTTCGCAGCAAGTACAGTGTATTGGACTGAAGAGGATCTACTGTTCTTGTCAGGTTCTTAAGCAGAGTTGAACTAGATATGGCCCGTGTGTAGGAAGCACAGTTTTTTTGTTCTGAGCAAGCTCACTGTTCTGACCCGATAGGAAAAACAGTAGAGTAGAAGAGTGCTCTTTTCTCAAAACCAGAGTGTGTTTCATGTATTGCGAGCTAGCGTTTGTTTCCTAGTCCTAAATGGAGTTGAATCACAGGCAGTTTCTGGTCCTACGAACAAGAGTTGTTTTCTGGTAAGGAAAGTCACATTGCGCTCCCATTGCCATACACAGTGCAAGTAGCACTCGCGTCTGTTCCCAGCAAGTACAGTGTATTGGACTCAATAGGTGCTACTGTTCTTGTCAGTTTTTTATGGAGAGTTGAACTAGATATGATCCGTGTTTGTAGGAAGCACAGTTCTTTCTTCTGAGCAAGCTCACTGTTTAGACACCATAGGAATCACAGTAGAGTAGAAGAGTGATCTTTTCTCAAAAGCAGAGTGTGTTTCTTGTAAAGCGAGCTAGCATTTGTTTCCCAGTGCTAAATGGCGTTGAATCACATGCAGTTTGTGGTCCTATGAGCAAGAGTTGTTTTCTGGTAAGGAACGTTACTATTGCGCTCTCATTGCCATACACAGTGCAAATAGCACTCACGTCTGTTCGCAGCAAGTACAGTGTATTGGACTGAAGAGGAGCTACTGTTCTTGTCAGTTTCCTAACCACAGTTGAACTAGATATGGCCCGTGTGTGAAGGAAGCACAGTTCTTATGTTCTGAGCAAGCTCACTGTTCTGGCCCTATAGGAAACACAGTAGAGTAGAAGAGTGCTCTTTTCTCAAAAGCAGAGTGTGTTTCATGTAAGGCGAGCTAGCATTTGTTTCCCAGTCCTAAATGGAGTTGAATCACATGCAGTTTTTGGTCCTACAAGCAAGAGTTGTTTTCTGGTAAGGAAAGTCACTATTGCGCACCCATTGCCATACTCAGTGCAAATAGCACTCGCGTCCCCTCCCAGCAAGTACAGTGTATGGGACTGAAGAGCTGCTACTTTCTTGTCAGTTTCCTAAGCAGAGTTGAACTAGATATGACCCGTGTGTAGGAAGCACAATTCTTTTGTTCTGAGCAAGCTCACTGTTCTGGCCCTATAGGATACACAGTAGAGTAGAAGAGTGGTCTTTTCTCTAAAGCAGAGTGTGTTTCTTGTAAGGCGAGCTAGCGTTTGTTTCCCAGTCCTAAATGGAGTTGAGTTACATGCTGTTTCTAGTCCTACGAGCAAGAGTTGTTTTATGGTAAGAAGAGTCACTATTGCGCTGCCATTGCCATTCACAGGACAAATAGCACTGGCGTCTGTTCTCAGCAAGTACAGTGTATTGGACTGAAGAGGATCTACTGTTCTTGTCAGGATCCTAAGCAGAATTGAACTAGATATGACCGTTTGTGTAGGAAGCACAGTGCTTTTGTTCTGAGCAAGCTCACTCTTCTGGCCCTATAGGAAACACAGTAGAGTAGAAGAGTGCTCTTTTCTCAAAAGCAGAGTGTTTTTCTTGTAAGGCGAGCTAGCGTTTGTTTCCCAGTCCTAAATGTAGTTGAATCCCATGCAGTTTCTGGTCCTAAGAATAAGAGTTGTTTTCTGGTAAGGAAAGTCACTATTGTGCTCCCATTGCCCTATACAAGGCATATAGCCCTCATGTCTTTTCCCACCAAGTACAGTGTATTGGACTGAATAGGAGCTACTGTTCTTGTCAGTTTCTTAAGCAGAGTTGAACTAGATATGGTCCGTGTGTGTAGGAAGCACAGTTCTTTTGTTCTGAGCAAGCTCACTATTTGGACCCCATAGGAAACACAGTAGAGTAGAAGAGTGCTCTTTTCCCTAAAGCAGAGTGTGTTTCTTGTAAGGAGAGCTAGCGTTTGTTTTCCAGACCTAAATGGAGTGGAATCACATGCAGTTTCAGGTCCTACGAGCAAGAGTTGTTTTCTGGTAAGAAATTCACTATTGCCCTTTCATTGCCATATACAGTGCAAATAGCACATGCGTCTGTTCCCAGCAAGTACAGTGTATCGGACTGAAGAGGAGCTACTGTTCTTGTCAGTTACCTAAGCAGAGTTGAACTAGATATGGCTCATGTGTGTGTAGGAAGCACAGTTCTTTTGTTCTGAGCAAGCTCACTTTTTGGACCCCATAGGAAACACAGTAGAGAAGAGTGCTCTTTTCTCTAAAGCAGAGTGTGTTTCTTGTAAGGCGAGCTAGCGTTTGTTTCGCAGTCCTAAATGGAGTTGAATCCCATGCAGTTTCTGGTACTACGAGCAAGAGTTGTTTTCTGGTAAGAAGAGTCACTATTGCGCTGCCATTGCCATACACAGGACAAATAGCACTGGCGTCTGTTCGCAGCAAGTACAGTGTATTGGACTGAAGAGGATATACTGTTCTTGTCAGGTTCCTAAGCAGACGTGAAATAGATATAGCCGTGTTTGTAGGAAGCACAGTTCTTTTGTTCGGAGCAAGCTCACTGTTCGGACCCCATAGGAAACACAGTAGAGTAGAAGAGTGCTCTTTTCTCAAAAGCAGAGTGTGTTTCTTGTAAGGCGAGCTAGTGTTTGTTTCCCAGTCCTATATGGAGATGAATCACATGCAGTTTCTGGTCCTATGAGCAAGAGTTGTTTTCTGGTAAGGAAAGTCAGTATTGCGCTCCCATTGCCATTCACAGGGCAAATAGCACTCGCGTCTGTTCCCAGAAAGTACAGTGTATTGTACTGAATAGGTGCTACTGTTCTTGTCAGTTTCCTAAGCAGAGTTGAACTAGATATGATCCGTGTGTGTAGGAAGCACAGTTCTTTTGTTCTGAGCAAGCTCACTCTTTGGACCCCATAGGAAACACAGTAGAGTAGAAGAGTGCTCTTTTCTCAAAAGCAGAGTGTGTTTCATGTAAGGCGAGCTAGCATTTGTTTCCCAGTCCTAAATGGAGTGGAATCACATGCAGTTTCTGGTCCTACGAGCAAGAGTTGTTTTCTGGTAAGAAAGTCACTATTGTGCACTAAATGCCATACACAGTGCAAATATCACTGGCGTCTGTACCCAGCATGTACAGCGTATCGGACTGAAGAGGAGCTACTGTTCTTGTCAGTTTCCTAAGCAGAGTTGAACTAGATATGGACCGTGTGTAGGAAGCACAATTCTTTTGTTCTGAGCAAGCTCACTGTTCTGGCCCTATAGGAAACACAGTAGAGTAGAAGAGTGCTCTTTTCTCTAAAGCAGAGTGTGTTTCTTGTAAGGCGAGCTAGCGTTTGTTTCCCAGTCCTAAATGGAGTTGAGTCACATGCAGTTTCTAGTCCTACGAGCAAGAGTTGTTTTATGGTAAGAAGAGTCACTATTGCGCTGCCATTGCCATACACAGGACAAATAGCACTGGCGTCTGTTCCCTGCAAGTACAGTGTATTGCACTGAAGAGGATCTACTGTTCTTGTCAGGTTCCTAAGCAGAATTGAACTAGATATGACCGTGTGTGTAGGAAGCACAGTGCTTTTGTTCTAAGCAAGCTCACTCTTCTGGCCCTATTGGAAACACAGTAGAGTAGAAGAGTGCTCTTTTCTCAAAAGCAGAGTGTGTTTCTTGTAAGGCGAGCTAGCGTTTGTTTCCCAGTCCTAAATGGAGTTGAATCCCATGCAGTTTCTGGTCCTATGAACAAGAGTTGTTTTCTGGTAAGGAAAGTCACTATTGCGCTCCCATTGCCATACACAGTGCAAATAGCTCTCGCGTCTATTCCCAGCAAGTACAGTGTATCGGACTGAAGAGGAGCTACTGTTCTTGTCAGTTTCCTAAGCAGAGTTGAACTAGATATGGGCCATGTGTGTAGGAAGCACAGTTCTTATGTTCTGAGCAAGCTCACTGTTCTGGCCCTATAGGAAACACAGTAGAGTAGAAGAGTGCTATTTTCTCAAACGCAGAGTGTGTTTTTGTAAGGCGAGCTAGCGTTTGTTTCCTAGTCCTAAATGGAGTTGAATCACATGCAATTTATGGTCCTACAAACAAGAGTTGTTTTCTGGTAAGGAAAGTCACTATTGTGCTCCCATTGACCTACACAAGGCAAATGGCCCTCACTTCTTTTCCCAGCAAGTACAGTGTATTGGACTGAATAAGAGCTACTGTTCTTGTCAGTTTCCTAAGCAGAGTTGAACTAGATATGGTCCGTGTGTGTAGAAAGCACAGTTCTTTTGTTCTGAGCAAGCTCACTGTTTGGACCCCATAGGAAAAACAGTAGAGTAGAAGAATGCTCTTTTCCCTAAAGCAGAGTGTGTTTCTCGTAAGGCGAGCAAGCGTTTGTTTTCCAGTCCTAAATGGAGTGGAATCACATGCAGTTTCAGGTCCTACAAGCAAGAGTTTTTTTCTGGTAAGAAAGTCACTATTGCGCTTTCATTGCCATACACATGGCAAATATCACATGCGTCTGTTCCCAGCAAGTACAATGTATCGGACTGAAGAGGAGCTACTGTTCTTGTCAGTTTCTTAAGCAGAGTTGAACTAGATATAGCCCGTGTGTGTAGGAAGCACAGTTCTTATGTTCTGAGCACGCTCACTGTTCTGGCCCTACAGGAAACACAGTAGAGTAGAAGAGTGCACTTTTCTCTAAAGCAGAGTGTGTTTCTTGTAAGGCGAGCTAGCGTTTGTTTCCTAGTCCTAAATGGAGTTGAATCGCATGCAGTTTCTGGTCCTACGAACCAGAGTTGTTTTCTGGTATGGAAAGTCACTATTGCGCTCCCATTGCAATACACAGTGCAAATAGCACTCGCGTCTGTTCTCAGCAAGTACAGTGTATTGGACTGAATAGGTGCTACAGTTCTTGTCAGTTTCCTAAGCAGAATTGAACTAGATATGGTCCGTGTGTTTAGAAAGCACAGTTCTTTTTTTCTGAGCAAGCTCACTGTTTGGACCCCATAGGAAACACATTAGAGTAGAAGATTGCTCTTTTCTCTAAAGCAGAGTGTGTTTCTTGTAAGGCGAGCTAGCATTTGTTTCGCAGTCCTAAATGGAGTTGAATCCCATGCAGTTTCTGGTACTACGAGCAAGAGTTGTTTTCTCGTGAGGAAAGTCACTATTGCGCTCCCATTGCCATACACAGGGCAAATAGCACTCGCGTTTTTTCACCGCAAGTACAGTGTATTGGACTGAAGAGGATATACTGTTCTTGTAAGGTCCCTAAGCAGACTTGAACTGGATATGGCCGTGTGTGTAGGAAGCACAGTTTTTTTGTTCTGAGCAAGCTCACTGTTCGGACCCCATAGGAAACACAGTAGAGTAGAAGAGTGCTCTTTTCTCAAAAGCAGAGTGTTTTTCTTGTAAGGCGAGCAAGCATTTGTTTCCCAGTCCTAAATGGAGTTGAATCACATGCAGTTTAAGGTCCTACGAGCAAGAGTTATTTTCTGGTAAGGAAACTCATTATTGCGCTCCCATTGCCATACACAGTGCAAATAGCCCTCCCGTCTGTTCCCAGCAAGTACAGTGTATTGGACGGAAGAGGAGCTACTGTTCTTCTCAGTTTCCTAAGCAGACTTGAACTAGTTATGGCCCATGTGTGTAGGAAGCACAGTTCTTTTTTTCTGAGCAAGCTCACTGTTCTGGCCCTATAGGAAACACAGTAGAGTAGAAGAGTGCTCTTTTCTCAAAAGCAGAGTGTGTTTCTTGTAAAGCGAGCTAGAGTTTGTTTCCCAGTCCTAAAAGGAGTTGAATCATATGCAGTTTCTGTTCCTACGAACTAGAGTTGTTTTCTGGTAAGAAGAGTCACTATTGCGCTGCCATTGCCATACACAGGACAAATAGCACTGTCGTGTTTTCCCAGCAAGTACAGTGTATTGGACTGAAGAGGATCTACTGTTCTTGTCAGGTTCCTAAGCAGAGTTGAACTAGATATAGCCGTGTGTGTAGGAAGCACAGTTTTTTTTTTTCTGAGCAACTCACTGTTTGGAATACGTAGAAAACACAGTAGAGTAGAAGAGTGCATTTTTCTCAAAAGCAGAGTGTGTTTCTTGGAAGGCGAGCTAGCATTTGTTTCCCAGTCCTAAATGGAGTTGAGTCACATGCAGTTTTTTGTCCTACGAGCAAGAGTTGTTTTTTGGTAAGAAAGGTCACTATTGCGCTGCCATTCCCATTCACAGGACAAATAGCACTGGCGTCTTTTCCCAGCAAGTACAGTGTATTGGACTGAAGAGGAGCTACTGTTCTTGTCAGTTTCCTAAGCAGAGTTGAACTAGATATGGCCCGTGTGTGTAGGAAGCACAGTTCTTTTGTTCTGAGCAAGCTCACTGTTTGGACCCCGTAGGAAACACAGTAGAGTAGAAGAGTGCAATTTTCTCTAAAGCAGAGTGTGTTTCTTGTAAGGCGAGCTAGCGTTTGATTCCCAGTCCTAAATGGAATGGAATCACATGCAGTTTCTGGTCCTACGAGGAAGTGTTGTTTTATGGTAAGAATAGTCACTACTGCACTGCCATTGCCGTACACAGGACAAATAGCACTGGCGTCTGTTCCCAGCAAGTACAGTGTATTGGACTGAAGAGGATCTACTGTTCTTGTCAGGTTCCTAAGCAGAATTGAACTGGATATGGCCATGTGTGTAGGAAGCACAATTCTTTTGTTCTGAGCAAGCTCACTGTTCGGACCCAATAGGAAACACAGTAGAGTAGAAGAGTGCTCTTTTCTCAAAAGCAGAGTGTGTTTCTTGTAAGGCGAGCTAGCGTTTGTTTCCCAGTCCTAAATGGAGATGAATCACATGCAGTTTCTGGTCCTATGAGCAAGAGTTGTTTTCTGGTAAGGATAGTCACTATTGCGCTCCCATTGCCATACACAGTGCAAATAGCACTCGCGTCTGTTCCCAGAAAGTACAGTGTATTGTACTGAATAGGTGATACTGTTCTTGTCAGTTTCCTAAGCAGAGTTGAACTAGATAAGATCCGTGTGTGTAGGAAGCACAGTTCTTTTGTTCTGAGCAAGCTCACTGTTTGGACCCCATAGGAAACACAATAGAGAAGAAGAGTGCTCTTTTCTCTAAAGCAGAGTGTGTTTCTTGTAAGGCGAGCTAGCGTTTGTTTCCCAGTCCTAAATGGAATGGAATCACATGCAGTTTCTGGTCCTATGAGGAAGAGTTGTTTTATGGTAAGAATAGTCACTACTGTACTGCCATTCCCGTACACAGGACAAATAGCACTGACGTCTGTTCCCAGCAAGTACAGTGTATTGGACTGAAGAGGATTTACTGTTCTTGTCAGGTTCCTAAGCAAATTGAACTGGATAAGGCCCGTGTGTGTAGGAAGCACAGTTCTTATGTTCTGAGCACGCTCACTCTTCTGGCCCTACAGGAAACACAGTAGAGTAGAAGAGTGCTCTTTTCTCTAAAGCAGAGTGTGTTTCTTGTAAGGCGAGCTAGCGTTTGTTTCCTAGTCCTAACTGGAGTTGAATCACATGCAGTTTCTGGTCCTACAAACAAGAGTTGTTTTCTGGTAAGGAAAGTCACTATTGCGCTCCATTGCAATACACAGTGCAAATAGCACTCGCGTCTGTTCTCAGCAAGTACAGTGTATTGGACAGAATAGGTGCTACTGTTCTTGTCAGTTTCCTAAGCAGAATTGAACTAGATATGGTCCGTGTGTGTAGGAAGCACAGTTCTTTTGTTCTGAGCAAGCTCACTGGTTGGACCCCATAGGAAACACAGTAGAGTAGAAGAGTGCTCTTTTCTCTAAAGCAGAGTGTGTTTCTTGTAAGGCGAGCTAGCATTTGTTTCGCAGTCCTAAATGGAGTTGAATCCCATGCAGTTTCTGGTACTATGAGCAAGAGTTGTTTTCTGGTAAGGAAAGTCACTATTGCGCTCCCATTGCCATACACAGTACAAATAGCACTCGCGTCTGTCCCCAGCAAGTACAGTGATTCAGACTGAAGAGGAGCTACTGTTCTTGTCAGTTTCCTAAGCACAGTTGAACTAGATATGGCCCGTGTGTGAAGGAAGCACAGTTCTTATGTTCTGAGCAAGCTCACTGTTCTGGCCCTGTAGGAAACACAGTAGAGTAGAAGAGTGCTCTTTTCTCTAAAGCAGAGTGTGTTTCTTGTAAGGCGAGATAGTGTTTGTTTCCTAGTCCTAAATGGAGTTGAATCACATGCATTTTCTGGTCCTACAAACAAGAGTTGTTTTATGGTAAGAAGAGTCACTATTGCGCTGCCATTGCCATACACAGGACAAATAGCACTGGCGTCTGTTCGCAGCAAGTACAGTGTATTGGACTGAAGAGGATCTACTGTTCTTGTCAGGTTCCTAAGCAGACTTGAACTAGATATGGCCGTGTGTGTAGGAAGCACAGGTTTTGTTCTGAGCAAGCTCACTGTTCCGACCCCATAGGAAACACAGTAGAGTAGAAGAGTGCTCTTTTCTCAAAAGCAGAGTGTGTTTCATGTAAGGCGAGCTAGCGTTTGTTTCCCAGTCCTAAATGGAGTTGAATCACATGCAGTTTCTGGTCCTATGAGCAAGAGTTGTTTTCTGGTAAAGAAAGTCACTATTGCGCTCCCATTGCCATACACTGTGCAAATAGCTCTCGCGTCTGTTCCCAGCAAGTACAGTGTATCAGATTGAAGAGGAGCTACTGTTCTTGTCAGTTTCCTAAGCAGAGTTGAACTAGATATAGCCCGTGTGTGTAGGAAGCACAGTTCTTATGTTCTGAGCAAGCTCACTGTTCTGGCCCTATAGGAAACACAGTAGAGTAGAAGAGTGCTCTTTTCTATAAAGCAGAGTGTGTTTTTGTAAGGCGAGCTAGCGTTTGTTTCCCAGTCCTAAATGGAGTGGAATCACATGCAGTTTCTGGTCCTACGAGCAAGAGTTGTTTTATGGTAAGAAAAGTCACTATTGCGCTCTCATTGCCATACACAGTGCAAATAGCACTCGAGTCTGTTCCCACCAAGTACAGTGTATCGGACTGAAGAGGAGCTACTGTTCTTGTCAGGTTCCTAAGCAGAATTGAACTAGATATGACCGTTTGTGTAGGAAGCACAGTGCTTTTGTTCTGAGCAAGCTCACTCTTCTGGCCCTATTGGAAACACAGTAGAGTAGAAGAGTGCTCTTTTCTCAAAAGCAGAGTGTTTTTTTTGTAAGGCGAGCTAGGGTTTGTTTCCCAGTCCTAAATGTAGTTGAATCCCATGCAGTTTCTGGTCCTATGAACAAGAGTTGTTTCTGGTAAGGAAAGTCACTATTGTGCACCCATTGCCCTACACAAGGCAAATAGCACTCGCGTCTTTTCCCAGCAAGTACAGTGTATTGGACTGAATAGGAGCTACTGTTCTTGTCAGTTTCCTAAGCAGAGTTGAACTAGATATGGCCCGTGTGTGTAGGAAGCACAGTTCTTTTGTTCTGAGCAAGCACACTGTTCGGACAATGTAGGAAACACAGTAGAGGAGAAGAGTGCTCTTTTCTCAAAAGCAGAGTGTGTTTCTTGTAAGGCGAGCTAGCGTTTGTTTCCGAGTCCTAAATGGAGTTGAATCACATGCAGTTTCTGGTCCTACGAGCAAGAGTTGTTTTCTGGTAAGGAACGTCACTATTGTGCTCCCATTGCCATACAGAGTGCAAATAGTACTCGCGTCTGTTCCCAGCAAGTACAGTGTATCGGACTGAAGAGGAGCTACTGTTCTTGTCAGTTTCCTAACCACAGTTGAACTAGATATGGCCCGTGTGTGAAGGAAGCACAGTTCTTATGTTCTGAGCAAGCTCACTGTTCCGACCCCATAGGAAACACAGTAGAGTAGAAGAGTGCTATTTTCTCAAAAGCAGAGTGTGTTTTTATAAGGCGAGCTAGCGTTTGTTTCCTAGTCATAAATGGAGTTGAATCACATGAAATTTATGGTCCTACAAACAAGAGCTGTTTTCTGGTAAGGAAAGTCACTATTGTGCTCCCATTGACCTACACAAGGCAAATAGCCCTCACTTCTTTTCCCAGCAAGTACAGTGTATTGGACTGAATAAGAGCTACTGTTCTTGTCAGTTTCCTAAGCAGAGTTGAACTAGATATGGTCCGTGTGTGTAGGAAGCACAGTTCTTTTGTTCTGAGCAAGCTCACTGTTTGGACCCCATAGGAAAAACAGTAGAGTAGAAGAATGCTCTTTTCCCTAAAGCAGAGTGTGTTTCTAGTAAGGCGAGCAAGCATTTGTTTTCCAGTCCTAAATGGAGTGGAATCACATGCAGTTTCCGGTCTTACAAGCAAGAGTTTTTTTCTGGTAAGAAAGTCACTATTACGCTTTCATTGCCATACACAGTGCAAATAGCACATGCGTCTGTTCCCAGCAAGTACAATGTATCGGACTGAAGAGGAGCTACTGTTCTTGTCAGTTTCTTAAGCAGAGTTGAACTAGATATAGCCCGTGTGTGTAGGAAGCACAGTTCTT
Source organism: Peromyscus eremicus (assembly GCF_949786415.1). Taxonomy (NCBI): domain Eukaryota; kingdom Metazoa; phylum Chordata; class Mammalia; order Rodentia; family Cricetidae; genus Peromyscus; species Peromyscus eremicus. Next base: position 2,625 of record NW_026736845.1, on the reverse strand, counting down.
ATGTTCTGAGCACACTCACTGTTCTGGCCCTACAGGAAACACAGTAGAGTAGAAGAGTGCACTTTTCTCTAAAGCAGAGTGTGTTTCTTGTAAGGCGAGCTAGCGTTTGTTTCCTAGTCCTAAATGGAGTTGAATCACATGCAGTTTCTGGTCCTACGAACCAGAGTTGTTTTCTGGTATGGAAAGTCACTATTGCGCTCCCATTGCAATACACAGAGCAAATAGCACTCGCGTCTGTTCTCAGCAAGTACAGTGTATTGGACTGAATAGGTGCTACTGTTCTTGTCAGTTTCCTAAGCAGAATTGAACTAGATATGGTCCGTGTGTTTAGGAAGCACAGTTCTTTTTTTCTGAGCAAGCTCACTGTTTGGACCCCATAGGAAACACATTAGAGTAGAAGATTGCTCTTTTCTCTAAAGCAGAGTGTGTTTCTTGTAAGGCGAGCTAGCATTTGTTTCGCAGTCCTAAATGGAGTTGAATCCCATGCAGTTTCTGGTACTACGAGCAAGAGTTGTTTTCTGGTAAGAAGAGTCACTATTGTGCTGCCATTGCCATACACAGGACAAATAGCACTGGCGTCTGTTCGCAGCAAGTACAGTGTATTGGACTGAAGAGGATATACTGTTCTTGTCAGGTTCCTAAGCAGACTTGAATTAGATATGACCGTGTGTGTAGGAAGCACAGTTCTTTTGTTCTGAGCAAGCTCACTGTTCGGACCCCATAGGAAACACAGTAGAGTAGAAGAGTGCTCTTTTCTCAAAAGCAGAGTGTGTTTCTTGTAAGGCGAGCTAGCGTTTGTTTCCCAGTCCTAAATGGAGATGAATCACATGCAGTTTCTGGTCCTATGAGCAAGAGTTGTTTTCTGGTAAGGATAGTCACTATTGCGCTCCCATTGCCATACACAGTGCAAATATCACAGGCGTCTGTTCCCAGAAAGTACAGTGTATTGTACTGAATAGGTGATACTGTTCTTGTCAGTTTCCTAAGCAGAGTTGAACTAGATAAGATCCGTGTGTGTAGGAAGCACAGTTCTTTTGTTCTGAGCAAGCTCACTGTTTGGACCCCATAGGAAACACAGTAGAGAAGAAGAGTTCTCTTTTCTCTAAAGCAGAGTTTGTTTCTTGTAAGGCGAGCTAGCGTTTGTTTCCCAGTCCTAAATGGAATGGAATCACATGCAGTTTCTGGTCCTACGAGGAAGTGTTTTTTATGGTAAGAATAGTCACTACTGCACTGCCACTGCCGTACACAGGACAAATAGCACTGGCGTCTGTTCCCAGCAAGTACAGTGTATTGGACTGAAGAGGATCTACTGTTCTTGTCAGGTTCCTAAGCAGAATTGAACTGGATATGGCCGTGTGTGTAGGAAGCACAATTCTTTTGTTCTGAGCAAGCTCACTGTTCGGACCCCATAGGAAACACAGTAGAGTAGAAGAGTGCTCTTTTCTCAAAAGCAGAGTGTGTTTCTTGTAAGGCGAGCTAGTGTTTGTTTCCCAGTCCTAAATGGAATGGAATCACATGCAGTTTCTGGTCCTATGAGGAAGAGTTGTTTTATGGTAAGAATAGTCACTACTGTACTGCCATTCCCGTACACAGGACAAATAGCACTGGCGTCTGTTCCCAGCAAGTACAGTGTATTGGACTGAAGAGGATTTACTGTTCTTGTCAGGTTCCTAAGCAGAATTGAACTGGATAAGGCCCGTGTGTGTAGGAAGCACAGTTCTTATGTTCTGAGCACGCTCACTCTTCTGGCCCTACAGGAAACACAGTAGAGTAGAAGAGTGCTCTTTTCTCTAAAGCAGAGTGTGTTTCTTGTAAGGCGAGCTAGCGTTTGTTTCCTAGTCCTAAATGGAGTTGAATCACATGCAGTTTCTGGTCCTACAAACAAGAGTTGTTTTCTGGTAAGGAAAGTCACTATTGCGCTCCCATTGCAATACACAGTGCAAATAGCACTCGCGTCTGTTCTCAGCAAGTACAGTGTATTGGACAGAATAGGTGCTACTGTTCTTGTCAGTTTCCTAAGAAGAATTGAACTAGATATGGTCCGTGTGTTTAGGAAGCACAGTTCTTTTGTTCTGAGCAAGCTCACTGTTTGGACCCCATAGGAAACACATTAGAGTAGAAGAGTGCTCTTTTCTCTAAAGCAGAGTGTGTTTCTTGTAAGGCGAGCTAGCGTTTGTTTCGCAGTCCTAAATGGAGTTGAATCCCATGCAGTTTCTGGTACTATGAGCAAGAGATGTTTTCTGGTAAGAAGAGTCACTATTGCGCTGCCATTGCCATAGACAGGACAAATAGCACTGGCGTCTGTTCGCAGCAAGTACAGTGTATTGGACTGAAGAGGATATACTGTTCTTGTCAGGTTCCTAAGCAGACTTGAATTAGATATGGCCGTGTTTGTAGGAAGCACAGTTCTTTTGTTTTGAGCAAGCTCACTGTTCGGACCCCATAGGAAACACAGCAGAGTAGAAGAGTTCTCTTTTCTCAAAAGCAGAGTGTGTTTCTTGTAAGGCGAGCTAGCGTTTGTTTCCCAGTCCTAAATGGAGATGAATCACATGCAGTTTCTGGTCCTATGAGCAAGAGTTGTTTTCTGGTAAGGAAAGTCAGTATTGCGCTCCCATTGCCATACAC
>NW_026736844.1:0-57666 GCF_949786415.1 Peromyscus eremicus | reverse complement strand
GTCCTGTGGAGGTGTGCACACTGAAATGTTAGAATGAGTGTGTCAACATGGAGGTGTGCACACCGAAGTGTTAGAATTTGTCCACATGGAGGTGTGCACCCTGAACTGTTAGAATGAGTGTGTCCACATGGAGGTGTGCACACTGAACTCTTAGATTGAGTGTGTCCACATGGAGGTGTGCACACTGAACTGTTAGAATGAGTGTGTCCACATGGAGGTGTGCACACTGAACTGTTAGAGTGAGTGTGTCCACATGGAGGTGTGCACACTGAACTGTGAGAATGGGTGTGTCCACATGGAGGTGTGCACACTGAACTGTTAGAATGAGTGTGCCCACATGGAGGTGTGCACACTGAACTGTTAGAATGAGTGTGCCCACATGGAGGTGTGCACACTGAACTGTTAGAATGATTGTGTCCACATGCAGGTGTGCACATGAACTGTTAGAATGAGTGTGTCCCTGTGGAGGTGTGCACACTGAACTGTTAAAATGAGGGTGCCCACATGGAGGTGTGCACACTGATCTGTTAGAATGAGGGTGCCCACATGGAGGTGTGCACACTGAACTGTTAGAATGAGTGTGTCCACATGGAGGTGTGCACACTGAACTGTTAGAATGTGTCCACATGGAGGTGTGCACACTGAACTGTTAGAATGATTGTGTCCACATGGAGGTGTGCACACTGAACTGTTAGAATGAGTGTGTCCCTCTGGAGGTGTGCACACTGAACTGTTAGAATGATTATGTCCACATGGAGGTGTGCACACTGAACTGTTAGAATGAGTGTGTACCTGTGGAGGTGTGCACACTGAAATGTTAAAATGAGTGTGTCCACATGGAGGTGTGCACACCAAAGTGTTAGAATTTGTCCACATGGAGGTGTGCACACTGAACTCTTAGAATGAGTGTGTCCACATGGAGGTGTGCACACTGAACTGTTAGAATGAGTGTGTCCACATGGAGGTGTGCACACTGAACTGTTAGAATGAGTGTGTCCACATGGAGTTGTGCACACTGAACTGTTAGAATGAGTGTGCCCACATGGAGGTGTGCACACTGAACTGTTAGAATGAGTGTGTCCCTGTGGAGGTGTGCACACTGAAATGTTAGAATGAGTGTGTCAACATGGAGGTGTGCACACCGAAGTGTTAGAATTTGTCCACATGGAGGTGTGCACCCTGAACTGTTAGAATGAGTGTGTCCACATGGAGGTGTGCACACTGAACTCTTAGATTGAGTGTGTCCACATGGAGGTGTGCACACTGAACTGTTAGAATGAGTGTGTCCACATGCAGGTGTGCACACTGAACTGTTAGAATGAGTGTGTCCACATGGAGGTGTGCACACTGAACTGTGAGAATGGGTGTGTCCACATGGAGGTGTGCACACTGAACTGTTAGAATGAGTGTGCCCACATGGAGGTGTGCACACTGAACTGTTAGAATGAGTGTGCCCACATGGAGGTGTGCACACTGAACTGTTAGAATGATTGTGTCCACATGCAGGTGTGCACATGAACTGTTAGAATGAGTGTGTCCCTGTGGAGGTGTGCACACTGAACTGTTAAAATGAGGGTGCCCACATGGAGGTGTGCACACTGATCTGTTAGAATGAGGGTGCCCACATGGAGGTGTGCACACTGAACTGTTAGAATGACTGTGTCCACATGGAGGTGTGCACACTGAACTGTTAGAATGTGTCCACATGGAGGTGTGCACACTGAACTGTTAGAATGATTGTGTCCACATGGAGGTGTGCACACTGAACTGTTAGAATGAGTGTGTCCCTCTGGAGGTGTGCACACTGAACTGTTAGAATGATTATGTCCACATGGAGGTGTGCACACTGAACTGTTAGAATGAGTGTGTACCTGTGGAGGTGTGCACACTGAAATGTTAAAATGAGTGTGTCCACATGGAGGTGTGCACACCAAAGTGTTAGAATTTGTCCACATGGAGGTGTGCACACTGAACTGTTAGAATGAGTGTGTCCACATGGAGGTGTGCACACTGAACTGTTAGAATGAGTGTGTCCACATGGAGGTGTGCACACTGAACTGTTAGAATGAGTGTGTCCACATGGAGGTGTGCACACTGAACTGTTAGAATGATTATGTCCACAAGGAGGGGTGCACACTGAACTGTTAGAATGAGTGTGTCCCTGTGGAGGTGTGCACACTGAAATGTTAGAATGAGTGTGTCAACATGGAGGTGTGCACACCGAAGTGTTAGAATTTGTCCACATGGAGGTGTGCACCCTGAACTGTTAGAATGAGTGTGTCCACATGGAGGTGTGCACACTGAACTCTTAGATTGAGTGTGTCCACATGGAGGTGTGCACACTGAACTGTTAGAATGAGTGTGTCCACATGGAGGTGTGCACACTGAACTGTTAGAATGAGTGTGTCCACATGGAGGTGTGCACACTGAACTGTGAGAATGGGTGTGTCCACATGGAGGTGTGCACACTGAACTGTTAGAATGAGTGTGCCCACATGGAGGTGTGCACACTGAACTGTTAGAATGAGTGTGCGCACATGGAGGTGTGCACACTGAACTGTTAGAATGATTGTGTCCACATGCAGGTGTGCACATGAACTGTTAGAATGAGTGTGTCCCTGTGGAGGTGTGCACACTGAACTGTTAAAATGAGTGTGCCCACATGGAGGTGTGCACTCTGAACTGGTAGAATGAGTGTGCCCACATGGAGGTGTGCACACTGAACTGTTAGAATGATTGTGTCCACATGGAGGTGTGCACACTGAACTGTTAGAATGACTGTGACCACTTGGAGGTGTGAACACCGAAGTGTTAGAATTTTTCCACATGGAGGTGTGCACACTGAACTGTTAGAGTGAGTGTGTCCACATGCAGGTGTGAACACTGAACTCTTAGAATGAGTGTGTCCACATGGAGGTGTGCACACTGAACTGTTAGAATGAGTGTGTCCACATGGAGGTGTGAACACTGAACTGTTAGAATGAGTGTGTCCACATGGAGGTGTGCACACTTAACTGTTAGAATGATTGTGTCCACATGGAGGTGTGCACTCTGAACTGTTACAATGAGTGTGCCCACATGGAGGTGTGCACACTGAACTATTAGAATGAGTGTGCCCACATGGAGGTGTGCACACTGAACTGTTAGAATGAGTGTGTCCACATGGAGGTGTGCACACCGAACTGTTAGAATTTGTCCATATGGAGGTGTGCACACTGAACTGTTAGAATGAGTGTGTCCACATGGAGGTGTGCACACTGAACTGTTAGAATGAGTGTGTCCACATGGAGGTGTGCACACTGAACTGTTAGTATGAGTGTGCCCACATGGAGGTGTGCACACTGAACTGTTAGAATGAGTGTGTCCCTGTGGAGGTGTGCACACTGAACTGTTAGAATGAGTGTGCCCACATGGAGGTGTGCACACTGAACTGTTAGAATGATTGTGTCCACATGCAGGTGTGCACACTGAACTGTTAGAATGAGTGTGTCCCTGTGGAGGTGTGCACAGTGAACTATTAGAATGATTGTGTCCACATGGAGGTGTGCAAACTGAACTGTTAGAATGAGTGTGCACACATGGAGGGGTGCACACTGAAATGTTAGAATGAGTGTGTCCACATGGAGGTGTGCACACTGAACTGTTAGAATGAGTGTGCCCACATGGAGGTGTGCACACTGAACTGTTAGAATATGTGCACATGGAGGTGTGCACAATGTAATGTTAGAATGAGTGTGTCCACATGGAGGTGTGCACACTGAACTGTTAGAATGAGTGTGTCCACATGGAGGTGTGAACACTGAATGTTAGAATGTGTCCACATGGAGGTGTGCACACTGAACTGTTAGAATGATTGTGTCCACATGGAGGTGTGCACACTGAACTGTTAGAATGAGTGTGTCCCTCTGGAGGTGTGCACATTGAACTGTTAAAATGAGTGTGTCCCTGTGAAGGTGTGCACACTGAACTGTAAGAATGAGTGTGCCCACATGGAGGTGTGCACACTGAACTGTTAGAATGAGTGTGTCCACATGGAGGTGTGCACACTGAACTGTTAGAATGAGTGTGCCCACATGGAGGTGTGCACAATGAACTGTTAGAATGAGTGTGTCCACATGGAGGTTTGCACACTGATCTGTTAGAATGAGTGTGCCCACATGGAGGTGTGCACACTGAACTGGTAGAATGAGTGTGTCAACATGGAGGTGTGCACACTGAACTGTTAGAATGTGTCCACATGGAGGTGTGCACACTGAACTGTTAGAATGTGTGTGTCCCTGTGGAGGTGTGCACACTGAAATGTTAGAAAGAGTGTGTCCACATGGACATGTGAAAACCGAAGTGTTAGAATTTTTCCACATGGAGGTGTGCACACTGAACTGTTAGAGTGAGTGTGTCCACATGGAGGTGTGCACACTGAACTCTTAGAATGAGTGTGTCCACATGGAGGTGTGCACACTGAACTGTTAGAATGAGTGTGTCCACATGGAGGTGTGCACACTGAACTGTTAGAATGAGTGTGTCCACATGGAGGTGTGCACACTGAACTGTTAGAATGATTGTGTCCACATGGAGGTGTGCACTCTGAACTGTTACAATGAGTGTGCCCACATGGAGGTGTGCACACTGAACTATTAGAATGAGTGTGCCCACATGGAGGTGTGCACACTGAACTCTTAGAATGATTGTGTCCACATGCAGTTGTGCACACTGAACTGTTAGAATGAGTGTGTCCCTGTGGAGGTGTGCACACTGAACTGTTAGAATGAGTGTGTCCACATGGAGGTGTGCAAACTGAACTGTTAGAATGTCTGTGTCCACATGGAGGTGTGCACACTGAACTGTTAGAATGAGTGTGTCCACATGGAGGTGTGCACACTGAACTGTTAGAATGAGTGTGCCCACATGGACGTGTGCACACTGAACTGTTAGAATATGTGCACATGGAGGTGTGCACAATGTAATGTTAGAATGAGTGTGTCCACATGGAGGTGTGCACACTGAACTGTTAGAATGAGTGTGTCCACATGGAGGTGTGAACACTGAACTGTTAGAATGTGTCCACATGGAGGTGTGCACACTGAACTGTTAGAATGATTGTGTCCACATGGAGGTGTGCACACTGAACTGTTTGAATGAGTGTGTCCCTCTGGAGGTGTGCACATTGAACTGTTAAAATGAGTGTGTCCCTGTGAAGGTGTGCACACTGAACTGTAAGAATGAGTGTGCCCACATGGAGGTGTGCACACTGAACTGTTAGAATGAGTGTGTCCACATGGAGGTGTGCACACTGAACTGTTAGAATGAGTGTGCCCACATGGAGGTGTGCACAATGAACTGTTAGAATGAGTGTGTCCACATGGAGGTTTGCACACTGATCTGTTAGAATGAGTGTGCCAACATGGAGGTGTGCACACTGAACTGGTAGAATGAGTGTGTCAACATGGAGGTGTGCACACTGAACTGTTAGAATGTGTCCACATGGAGGTGTGCACACTGAACTGTTAGAATGTGTGTGTCCCTGTGGAGGTGTGCACACTGAAATGTTAGAAAGAGTCTGTCCACATGGACGTGTGAACACCGAAGTGTTAGAATTTTTCCACATGGAGGTGTGCACACTGAACTGTTAGAGTGAGTGTGTCCACATGGAGGTGTGCACACTGAACTCTTAGAATGAGTGTGTCCACATGGAGGTGTGCACACTGAACTGTTAGAATGAGTGTGTCCACATGGAGGTGTGCACACTGAACTGTTAGAATGAGTGTGTCCACATGGAGGTGTGCACACTGAACTGTTAGAATGATTGTGTCCACATGGAGGTGTGCACTCTGAACTGTTACAATGAGTGTGCCCACATGGAGGTGTGCACACTGAACTATTAGAATGAGTGTGCCCACATGGAGGTGTGCACACTGAACTCTTAGAATGATTGTGTCCACATGCAGTTGTGCACACTGAACTGTTAGAATGAGTGTGACCACATGGAGGTGTGCACACTGAACTGTTAGAATATGTGCACATGGAGGTGTGCACAATGTAATGTTAGAATGAGTGTGTCCACATGGAGGTGTGCACACTGAACTGTTAGAATGAGTGTGTCCACATGGAGGTGTGCACACTGAACTGTTAGAATGATTGTGTCCACATAGAGGTGTGCAAACTGAACTGTAAGATTGTCTGTGTCCACATGGAGGTGTGCACACTGAACTGTTAGAATGAGTGTGCCCACATGGAGGGGTGCACACTGAAATGTTAGAATGAGTGTGTCCACATGGAGGTGTGCACACTGAACTGTTAGAATGAGTGTGACCACATGGAGGTGTGCACACTGAACTGTTAGAATATGTGCACATGGAGGTGTGCACAATGTAATGTTAGAATGAGTGTGTCCACATGGAGGTGTGCACACTGAACTGTTAGAATGAGTGTGTCCACATGGAGGTGTGCACACTGAACTGTTAGAATGAGTGTGTCCACATGGAAGTGTGCACACTGAACTGTCAGAATGAGTGTGTCCACATGGAGGTGTGCACACTGAACTGTTAGAATGAGTGTATCCCTGTGAAGGTGTGCACACTGAACTGTTAGAATGAGTGTACCCACATGGAGGTATGCACACTGAACAGTTAGAATGAGTGTGTCCACATGGAGGTGTGCACACTGAACTGTTAGAATGAGTGTGCCCACATGGTGGTGTGCACAATGAACTTTTAGAATGAGTGTGTACACATGGAGGTGTGCACACTGAAATGTTAGAAATGAGTGTGCCCACATGGAGGTGTGCACACTGAACTGTTAGAATGAGTGTGTCCACATGGAGGTGTGCACACTGAACTGTTAGAATGAGTGTGTCCACATGGAGTTGTGCACACTGAACTGTTAGAATGAGTGTGCCCACATGGAGGTGTGCACACTGAACTATTAGAATGAGTGTGTCCACATGGAGTTGTGCACACTGAACTGTTAGATTGTGTCCACATGGAGGTGTGCACACTGAACTGTTAGAATGATTGTGTCCACATGGAGTTGTGCACACTGAACTGTTAGAATGGGTGTATCCCTGTGGAGGTGTGCACAATGAACTGTTAAAATGAGTGTTTCCACATGGAGGTGTGCACACTGAACTGTTAGAATGAGTGTGTCCACATGGAGGTGTGCACACTGAACTGTTGGAATGAGTGTGTCCCTGTGGAGGTGTGCACACTGAACTGTTAGAATGAGTGTGCCCACATGGAAGTGTGCACACTGAAATGTTAGAATGAGTGTGTCCCTGTGGAGGTGTGCACCGTGAACTGTTAGAATGAGTGTGTCCACATGGAGGTGTGCACACTGAACTGTTAGAATGTGTGTGTCCCCATGGAGGTGTGCACACTGAACTGTTAGAATGAGTGTGTCCACATGGAGGTGTGCACACTGAACTGTTAGAATGAGTGTGTCCACATGGAGGTGTGCACACTGAACTGTTAGAATGAGTGTGTCCACATGGAGGTGTGCACACTGAACTGTTAGAATGATTATGTCCACATGGAGGGGTGCACACTGAACTGTTAGAATGAGTGTGTCCCTGTGGAGGTGTGCACACTGAAATGTTAGAATGAGTGTGTCCACATGGAGGTGTGCACACCGAAGTGTTAGAATTTGTCCACATGGAGGTGTGCACCCTGAACTGTTAGAATGAGTGTGTCCACATTGAGGTGTGCACACTGAACTCTTAGATTGAGTGTGTCCACATGGAGGTGTGAACACTGAACTGTTAGAATGAGTGTGTCCACATGGAGGTGTGCACACTGAACTGTTAGAATGAGTGTGTCCACATGGAGGTGTGCACACTGAACTGTGAGAATGGGTGTGTCCACATGGAGGTGTGCACACTGAACTGTTAGAATGAGTGTGCCCACATGGAGGTGTGCACACTGAACTGTTAGAATGAGTGTGCCCACATGGAGGTGTGCACACTGAACTGTTAGAATGATTGTGTCCACATGCAGGTGTGCACATGAACTGTTAGAATGAGTGTGTCCCTGTGGAGGTGTGCACACTGAACTGTTAAAATGAGTGTGCCCACATGGAGGTGTGCACACTGAACTGTTAGAATGAGTGTGTCCCTGTGGAGGTGTGCACACTGATCTGTTAGAATGAGTGTGTCCACATGGAGGTGTGCACACTGAACTGTTAGAATGTGTGTGTCCACATGGAGGTGTACACACTGAACTGTTAGAATGAGTGTGCCCACATGGAGGTGTGCACTTGAACTGGTAGAATGAGTGTGCCCACATGGAGGTGTGCACACTGAACTGTTAGAATGATTGTGTCCACATGGAGGTGTGCACACTGAACTGTTAGAATGACTGTGACCACATGGAGGTGTGCACACTGAACTGTTAGAATATGTGCACATGGAGGTGTGCACAATGTAATGTTAGAATGAGTGTGTCCACATGGAGGTGTGCACACTGAACTGTTAGAATGAGTGTGTCTACATGGAGGTGTGCACACTGAACTGTTAGAATGAGTGTGTCCACATGGAAGTGTGCACAATGAACTGTTAGAATGAGTGTGTCCACATGGAGGTGTGCACACTGAACTGTTAGAATGTGTGTGTCCCTGTGGAGGTGTGCACACTGAAATGTTAGAATGAGTGTGCCCACATGGAGGTGTGCACACTGAACAGTTAGAATTAGTGTGTCCACATGGAGGTGTGCACACTGAACTGTTAGAATGAGTGTGCCCACATGGAGGTGTGCACACTGAACTGTTAGAATGAGTGTGCCCACATGGAGGTGTGCACACTGAACTGTTAGAATGATTGTGTCCACATGCAGGTGTGCACATGAACTGTTAGAATGAGTGTGTCCCTGTGGAGGTGTGCACACTGAACTGTTAAAATGAGTGTGCCCACATGGAGGTGTGCACACTGAACTGTTAGAATGAGTGTGTCCCTGTGGAGGTGTGCACACTGATCTGTTAGAATGAGTGTGTCCACATGGAGGTGTGCACACTGAACTGTTAGAATGTGTGTGTCTACATGGAGGTGTACACACTGAACTGTTAGAATGATTGTGCCCACATGGAGGTGTGCACTCTGAACTGGTAGAATGAGTGTGCCCACATGGAGGTGTGCACACTGAACTGTTAGAATGATTGTGTCCACATGGAGGTGTGCACACTGAACTGTTAGAATGACTGTGACCACATGGAGGTGTGCACACTGAACTGTTAGAATATGTGCACATGGAGGTGTGCACAATGTAATGTTAGAATGAGTGTGTCCACATGGAGGTGTGCACACTGAACTGTTAGAATGAGTGTGTCTACATGGAGGTGTGCACACTGAACTGTTAGAATGAGTGTGTCCACATGGATTTGTGCACACTGAAATGTTAGAATGTGTCCACATGGAGGTGTGCACACTGAACTGTTAGAATGATTGTGTCCACATGGTGGTGTTCACACTGAACTGTTAGAATGAGTGTGTCCACATGGAGGTGTGCACACTGAAATGTTAGAATGAGTGTGTCTTCATGGAGGTGTGCACTCTGAACTGATAGAATGATTGTGTCCACATGCAGTTGTGCACACTGAACTGTTAGAATGAGTGTGTCCCTGTGGAGGTGTGCACACTGAACTGTTAGAATGAGTGTGTCCACATGGAGGTGTGCACACTGAACTGTTAGAATGAGTGTGTGCCTGTGGAGGTGTGCACACTGAAATGTTAGAGTGAGTGTGTCCACATGGAGGTGTGCACACCGATGTGTTAGAATTTGTCCACATGGAGGTGTGCACACTGAACTGTTAGAATGAGTGTGCGCACATGGAGGTGTGCACACTGAACTGTTAGAATGAGTATGCCCACATGGAGGTGTGCACACTGAACTGTTAGAATGATTGTGTCCACATGCAGGTGTGCACACTGAACTGTTAGAATGAGTGTGTCCCTCTGGAGGTGTGCACACTGAACTGTTAGAATGATTATGTCCACATGGAGGGGTGCACACTGAACTGTTAGAATGAGTGTGTCCCTGTGGAGGTGTGCACACTGAAATGTTAGAATGAGTGTGTCCACATGGAGGTGTGCACACTGAACTGTTAGAATGAGTGTGCCCACATGGAGGTGTGCACACTGAACTATTAGAATGAGTGTGTCCACATGGAGTTGTGCACACTGAACTGTTAGATTGTGTCCACATGGAGGTGTGCACACTGAACTGTTAGAATGATTGTGTCCACATGGAGGTGTGCACACTGAACTGTTAGAATGGGTGTATCCCTGTGGAGGTGTGCACAATGAACTGTTAAAATGAGTGTGTCCACATGGAGGTGTGCACACTGAACTGTTAGAATGAGTGTGTCCACATGGAGGTGTGCACACTGAACTGTTGGAATGAGTGTGTCCCTGTGGAGGTGTGCACACTGAACTGTTAGAATGAGTGTGCCCACATGGAAGTGTGCACACTGAAATGTTAGAATGAGTGTGTCCCTGTGGAGGTGTGCACCGTGAACTGTTAGAATGAGTGTGTCCACATGGAGGTGTGCACACTGAACTGTTAGAATGTGTGTGTCCACATGGAGGTGTGCACACTGAACTGTTAGAATGAGTGTGTCCACATAAAGGTGTGAACACTGAACTGTTAGAATGAGTGTGTCCACATGGAGGTGTGCACACTGAACTGTTAGAATGAGTGTGTCCACATGGAGGTGTGCACACTGAACTGTTAGAATGATTATGTCCACATGGAGGGGTGCACACTGAACTGTTAGAATGAGTGTGTCCCTGTGGAGGTGTGCACACTGAAATGTTAGAATGAGTGTGTCCACATGGAGGTGTGCACACCGAAGTGTTAGAATTTGTCCACATGGAGGTGTGCACCCTGAACTGTTAGAATGAGTGTGTCCACATTGAGGTGTGCACACTGAACTCTTAGATTGAGTGTGTCCACATGGAGGTGTGAACACTGAACTGTTAGAATGAGTGTGTCCACATGGAGGTGTGCACACTGAACTGTTAGAATGAGTGTGTCCACATGGAGGTGTGCACACTGAACTGTGAGAATGGGTGTGTCCACATGGAGGTGTGCACACTGAACTGTTAGAATGAGTGTGCCCACATGGAGGTGTGCACACTGAACTGTTAGAATGAGTGTGCCCACATGGAGGTATGCACACTGAACTGTTAGAATGATTGTGTCCACATGCAGGTGTGCACATGAACTGTTAGAATGAGTTTGTCCCTGTGGAGGTGTGCACACTGAACTGTTAAAATGAGTGTGCCCACATGGAGGTGTGCACACTGAACTGTTAGAATGAGTGTGTCCCTGTGGAGGTGTGCACACTGATCTGTTAGAATGAGTGTGTCCACATGGAGGTGTGCACACTGAACTGTTAGAATGTGTGTGTCCACATGGAGGTGTACACACTGAACTGTTAGAATGAGTGTGCCCACATGGAGGTGTGCACTTGAACTGGTAGAATTAGTGTGCCCACATGGAGGTGTGCACACTGAACTGTTAGAATGATTGTGTCCACATGGAGGTGTGCACACTGAACTGTTAGAATGACTGTGACCACATGGAGGTGTGCACACTGAACTGTTAGAATATGTGCACATGGAGGTGTGCACAATGTAATGTTAGAATGAGTGTGTCCACATGGAGGTGTGCACACTGAACTGTTAGAATGAGTGTGTCTACATGGAGGTGTGCACACTGAACTGTTAGAATGAGTGTGTCTACATGGAGGTGTGCACACTGAACTGTTAGAATGAGTGTGCCCACATGGAGGTGTGCACACTGAACTGTTAGAATGAGTGTGTCCACATGGAGGTGTGCACACTGATCTGTTAGAATGAGTGTGTCCACATGGAGGTGTGCACACTGAACTGTTAGAATGTGTGTGTCCACATGGAGGTGTACACACTGAACTGTTAGAATGAGTGTGCCCACATGGAGGTGTGCACTCTGAACTGGTAGAATGAGTGTGCCCACATGGAGGTGTGCACACTGAACTGTTAGAATGATTGTGTCCACATGGAGGTGTGCACACTGAACTGTTAGAATGACTGTGACCACATGGAGGTGTGCACACTGAACTGTTAGAATATGTGCACATGGAGGTGTGCACAATGTAATGTTAGAATGAGTGTGTCCACATGGAGGTGTGCACACTGAACTGTTAGAATGAGTGTGTCTACATGGAGGTGTGCACACTGAACTGTTAGAATGAGTGTGTCCACATGGATTTGTGCACACTGAAATGTTAGAATGTGTCCACATGGAGGTGTGCACACTGAACTGTTAGAATGATTGTGTCCACATGGTGGTGTTCACACTGAACTGTTAGAATGAGTGTGTCCACATGGAGGTGTGCACACTGAAATGTTAGAATGAGTGTGTCTTCATGGAGGTGTGCACTCTGAACTGATAGAATGATTGTGTCCACATGCAGTTGTGCACACTGAACTGTTAGAATGAGTGTGTCCCTGTGGAGGTGGGCACACTGAACTGTTAGAATGAGTGTGTCCACATGGAGGTGTGCACACTGAACTGTTAGAATGAGTGTGTGCCTGTGGAGGTGTGCACACTGAAATGTTAGAGTGAGTGTGTCCACATGGAGGTGTGCACACCGATGTGTTAGAATTTGTCCACATGGAGGTGTGCACACTGAACTGTTAGAATGAGTGTGCCCACATGGAGGTGTGCACACTGAACTGTTAGAATGAGTATGCCCACATGGAGGTGTGCACACTGAACTGTTAGAATGATTGTGTCCACATGCAGGTGTGCACACTGAACTGTTAGAATGAGTGTGTCCCTCTGGAGGTGTGCACACTGAACTGTTAGAATGATTATGTCCACATGGAGGGGTGCACACTGAACTGTTAGAATGAGTGTGTCCCTGTGGAGGTGTGCACACTGAAATGTTAGAATGAGTGTGTCCACATGGAGGTGTGCACACCGAAGTGTTAGAATTTGTCCACATGGAGGTGTGCACCCTGAACTGTTAGAATGAGTGTGTCCACATGGAGGTGTGCACACTGAACTCTTAGATTGAGTGTGTCCACATGGAGGTGTGCACACTGAACTGTTAGAATGAGTGTGTCCACATGGAGGTGTACACACTGAACTGTTAGAATGAGTGTGCCCACATGGAGGTGTGCACACTGAACTGTTAGAATGAGTGTGCCCACATGGAGTTGTGCACACTGAACTGTTAGAATGACTGTGTCCACATGGAGGTGTGCACACTGAACTGTTAGAATGTGTCCACATGGAGGTGTGCACACTGAACTGTTAGAATGACTGTGTCCACATGGAGGTGTGCACACTGAACAGTTAGAATGAGTGTGCCCACATGGAGGTGTGCACACTGAACTGTTAGAATGTGTGTGTCCACATGGAGGTGTGCACACTGAACTGTTAGAATGAGTGTGTCCACATGGAGGTGTGCACACTGAACTGTTAGAATATGTGCACATGGAGGTGTGCACACTGAACTGTTAGAATGACTGTTTCCACATGGAGGTGTGCACACTGAACTGTTAGAATGAGTGTGCCCACATGGAGGTGTGCACACTGAACTGTTAGAATGTGTGTGTGCACATGGAGGTGTGCACAATGTAATGTTAGAATGAGTGTGTCCACATGGAGGTGTGCACACTGAACTGTTAGAATGAGTGTGTCTACATGGATGTGTGCATACTGAACTGTTAGAATGAGTGTGTCCACATGGAACTGTGCACACTGAACTGTTAGAATGAGTGTGCCCACATGGAGGTGTGCACACTGAACTGTTAGAATGAGTGAGTCCACATGGAGGTGTGCACACTGAACTGTTAGAATGAGTGTATCCCTGTGGAGGTGTGCACACTGAACTGTTAGAATGAGTGTGCCCACATGGAGGTGTGCACACTGAACAGTTAGAATGAGTGTGTCCACATGGAGGTGTGCACACTGAAATGTTAGAATGAGTGTGTCTTCATGGAGGTGTGCACTCTGAACTGATAGAATGATTGTGTCCACATGCCGTTGTGCACACTGAACTGTTAGAATGAGTGTGTCCCTGTGGAGGTGTGCACACTGAACTGTTAGAATGAGTGTGTCCACATGGAGGTGTGCACACTGAACTGTTAGAATGAGTGTGTCCCTGTGGAGGTGTGCACACTGAAATGTTAGAGTGAGTGTCCACATAAAGGTGTGCACACCAATGTGTTAGAATTTGTCCACATGGAGGTGTGCACACTGAACTGTTAGAATTAGTGTGTCCACATGGAGGTGTGCACACTGAACTGTTAGAATGAGTGTGCCCACATGGAGGTGTGCACACTGAACTGTTAGAATGAGTATGCCCACATGGAGGTGTGCACACTGAACTGTTAGAATGATTGTGTCCACATGCAGGTGTGCACACTGAACTGTTAGAATGAGTGTGTCCCTCTGGAGGTGTGCACACTGAACTGTTCGAATGATTATGTCTACATGGAGGTGTGCACAATGAACTGTTAGAATGAGTGTGTCCCTGTGGAGGTGTGCACACTGAAATGTTAGAATGATTGTGTCCACATGGAGGTGTGCACACTGAACTGTTAGAATGAGTGTGTCACTGTGGAGGTGTGCACACTGAACTGTTAGAATGAGTGTGCCCACATGGAGGTGTGCACACTGAACTGTTAGAATGAGTGTGTCCCTGTGGAGGTGTGCACAGTGAACTGTTAGAATG
Organism: Peromyscus eremicus; assembly: GCF_949786415.1. NCBI lineage: Eukaryota > Metazoa > Chordata > Mammalia > Rodentia > Cricetidae > Peromyscus > Peromyscus eremicus. The sequence goes on along the minus strand of NW_026736844.1, from coordinate 42,954 downwards.
AGTTTGTACACATGGAGGTATGCACACTGAACTGTTAGAATGAGTGTGTCCACATGGAGGTGTACACACTGAACTGTTAGAATGAGTGTGCCCACATGGAGGTGTGCACACTGAACTGTTAGAATGAGTGTGCCCACATGGAGTTGTGCACACTGAACTGTTAGAATGACTGTGTCCACATGGAGGTGTGCACACTGAACTGTTAGAATGTGTCCACATGGAGGTGTGCACACTGAACTGTTAGAATGACTGTGTCCACATGGAGGTGTGCACACTGAACTGTTAGAATGAGTGTGCCCACATGGAGGTGTGCACAATGAACTGTTAGAATGAGTGTGTCCACATGGAGGTGTGCACACTGAACTGTTAGAATGAGTGTGCCCACATGGAGGTGTGCACACTGAACTGTTAGAATGAGTGTGTCCACATGGAGGTGTGCACATTGAACTGTTAGAATGAGTGTGTCCACATGGAGGTGTGCACACTGAACTGTTAGAATGAGTGTGCCCACATGGAGGTGTGCACAATGTGCTGTTAGAATGAGTGTGTCCACATGGATGTGTGCACACTGATCTGTTAGAATGAGTGTGCCCACATGGAGGTGTGCACACTGAACTTTTAGAATGAGTGTGTCCACATGGAGGTGTGCACACTGAACTGTTAGAATGAGTGTGTCCACATGGAGGTGTGCAAACTGAACTGTTAGAATGTCTGTGTCCACATGGAGGTGTGCACACTGAACTGTTAGAATGAGTGTGTCCACATGGAGGTGTGCACACTGAACTGTTAGAATGAGTGTGCCCACATGGACGTGTGCACACTGAACTGTTAGAATATGTGCACATGGAGGTGTGCACAATGTAATGTTAGAATGAGTGTGTCCACATGGAGGTGTGCACACTGAACTGTTAGAATGAGTGTGTCCACATGGAGGTGTGAACACTGAACTGTTAGAATGTGTCCACATGGAGGTGTGCACACTGAACTGTTAGAATGATTGTGTCCACATGGAGGTGTGCACACTGAACTGTTTGAATGAGTGTGTCCCTCTGGAGGTGTGCACATTGAACTGTTAAAATGAGTGTGTCCCTGTGAAGGTGTGCACACTGAACTGTAAGAATGAGTGTGCCCACATGGAGGTGTGCACACTGAACTGTTAGAATGAGTGTGTCCACATGGAGGTGTGCACACTGAACTGTTAGAATGAGTGTGCCCACATGGAGGTGTGCACAATGAACTGTTAGAATGAGTGTGTCCACATGGAGGTTTGCACACTGATCTGTTAGAATGAGTGTGCCAACATGGAGGTGTGCACACTGAACTGGTAGAATGAGTGTGTCAACATGGAGGTGTGCACACTGAACTGTTAGAATGTGTCCACATGGAGGTGTGCACACTGAACTGTTAGAATGTGTGTGTCCCTGTGGAGGTGTGCACACTGAAATGTTAAAAAGAGTCTGTCCACATGGACGTGTGAACACCGAAGTGTTAGAATTTTTCCACATGGAGGTGTGCACACTGAACTGTTAGAGTGAGTGTGTCCACATGGAGGTGTGCACACTGAACTCTTAGAATGAGTGTGTCCACATGGAGGTGTGCACACTGAACTGTTAGAATGAGTGTGTCCACATGGAGGTGTGCACACTGAACTGTTAGAATGAGTGTGTCCACATGGAGGTGTGCACACTGAACTGTTAGAATGATTGTGTCCACATGGAGGTGTGCACTCTGAACTGTTACAATGAGTGTGCCCACATGGAGGTGTGCACACTGAACTATTAGAATGAGTGTGCCCACATGGAGGTGTGCACACTGAACTCTTAGAATGATTGTGTCCACATGCAGTTGTGCACACTGAACTGTTAGAATGAGTGTGTCCCTGTGGAGGTGTGCACACTGAACTGTTAGAATGAGTGTGTGCACATGGGGGTGTGCAAACTGAACTGTTAGAATGTCTGTGTCCACATGGAGGTGTGCACACTGAACTGTTAGAATGATTGTGTCCACATAGAGGTGTGCAAACTGAACTGTAAGATTGTCTGTGTCCACATGGAGGTGTGCACACTGAACTGTTAGAATGAGTGTGCCCACATGGAGGGGTGCACACTGAAATGTTAGAATGAGTGTGTCCACATGGAGGTGTGCACACTGAACTGTTAGAATGAGTGTGACCACATGGAGGTGTGCACACTGAACTGTTAGAATATGTGCACATGGAGGTGTGCACAATGTAATGTTAGAATGAGTGTGTCCACATGGAGGTGTGCACACTGAACTGTTAGAATGAGTGTGTCCACATGGAGGTGTGCACACTGAACTGTTAGAATGAGTGTGTCCACATGGAAGTGTGCACACTGAACTGTCAGAATGAGTGTGTCCACATGGAGGTGTGCACACTGAACTGTTAGAATGAGTGTATCCCTGTGAAGGTGTGCACACTGAACTGTTAGAATGAGTGTGCCCACATGGAGGTATGCACACTGAACAGTTAGAATGAGTGTGTCCACATGGAGGTGTGCACACTGAACTGTTAGAATGAGTGTGCCCACATGGTGGTGTGCACAATGAACTTTTAGAATGAGTGTGTACACATGGAGGTGTGCACACTGAAATGTTTGAAATGAGTGTGCCCACATGGAGGTGTGCACACTGAACTGTTAGAATGAGTGTGTCCACATGGAGGTGTGCACACTGAACTGTTGGAATGAGTGTGTCCCTGTGGAGGTGTGCACACTGAACTGTTAGAATGAGTGTGCCCACATGGAAGTGTGCACACTGAAATGTTAGAATGAGTGTGTCCCTGTGGAGGTGTGCACCGTGAACTGTTAGAATGAGTGTGTCCACATGGAGGTGTGCACACTGAACTGTTAGAATGTGTGTGTCCACATGGAGGTGTGCACACTGAACTGTTAGAATGAGTGTGTCCACATGGAGGTGTGCACACTGAACTGTTAGAATGAGTGTGTCCACATGGAGGTGTGCACACTGAACTGTTAGAATGAGTGTGTCCACATGGAGGTGTGCACACTGAACTGTTAGAATGATTATGTCCACATGGAGGGGTGCACACTGAACTGTTAGAATGAGTGTGTCCCTGTGGAGGTGTGCACACTGAAATGTTAGAATGAGTGTGTCCACATGGAGGTGTGCACACCGAAGTGTTAGAATTTGTCCACATGGAGGTGTGCACACTGAACTGTTAGAATGAGTGTGTCCACATTGAGGTGTGCACACTGAACTCTTAGATTGAGTGTGTCCACATGGAGGTGTGAACACTGAACTGTTAGAATGAGTGTGTCCACATGGAGGTGTGCACACTGAACTGTTAGAATGAGTGTGTCCACATGGAGGTGTGCACACTGAACTGTAAAAATGGGTGTGTCCACATGGAGGTGTGCACACTGAACTGTTAGAATGAGTGTGCCCACATGGAGGTGTGCACACTGAACTGTTAGAATGAGTGTGCCCACATGGAGGTGTGCACACTGAACTGTTAGAATGATTGTGTCCACATGCAGGTGTGCACATGAACTGTTAGAATGAGTGTGTCCCTGTGGAGGTGTGCACACTGAACTGTTAAAATGAGTGTGCCCACATGGAGGTTTGCACACTGAACTGTTAGAATGAGTGTGTCCCTGTGGAGGTGTGCACACTGATCTGTTAGAATGAGTGTGTCCACATGGAGGTGTGCACACTGAACTGTTAGAATGTGTGTGTCCACATGGAGGTGTACACACTGAACTGTTAGAATGATTGTGCCCACATGGAGGTGTGCACTTGAACTGGTAGAATGAGTGTGCCCACATGGAGGTGTGCACACTGAACTGTTAGAATGATTGTGTCCACATGGAGGTGTGCACACTGAACTGTTAGAATGACTGTGACCACATGGAGGTGTGCACACTGAACTGTTAGAATGAGTATGTCTACATGGAGGTGTGCACACTGAACTGTTAGAATGAGTGTGTCCACATGGAAGTGTGCACAATGAACTGTTAGAATGAGTGTGTCCACATGGAGGTGTGCACACTGAACTGTTAGAATGTGTGTGTCCCTGTGGAGGTGTGCACACTGAACTGTTAGAATGAGTGTGCCCACATGGAGGTGTGCACACTGAACAGTTAGAATGAGTGTGTCCACATGGAGGTGTGCACACTGAACTGTTAGAATGAGTGTGCCCACATGGAGGTGTGCACACTGAACTGTTAGAATGAGTGTGCCCACAGGAGGTGTGCACACTGAACTGTTAGAATGATTGTGTCCACATGCAGGTGTGCACATGAACTGTTAGAATGAGTGTGTCCCTGTGGAGGTGTGCACACTGAACTGTTAAAATGAGTGTGCCCACATGGAGGTGTGCACACTGAACTGTTAGAATGAGTGTGTCCCTGTGGAGGTGTGCACACTGATCTGTTAGAATGAGTGTGTCCACATGGAGGTGTGCACACTGAACTGTTAGAATGTGTGTGTCCACATGGAGGTGTACACACTGAACTGTTACAATGAGTGTGCCCACATGGAGGTGTGCACTCTGAACTGGTAGAATGAGTGTGCCCACATGGAGGTGTGCACACTGAACTGTTAGAATGATTGTGTCCACATGGAGGTGTGCACACTGAACTGTTAGAATGACTGTGACCACATGGAGGTGTGCACACTGAACTGTTAGAATATGTGCACATGGAGGTGTGCACAATGTAATGTTAGAATGAGTGTGTCCACATGGAGGTGTGCACACTGAACTGTTAGAATGAGTGTGTCTACATGGAGGTGTGCACACTGAACTGTTAGAATGAGTGTGTCCACATGGAAGTGTGCACAATGAACTGTTAGAATGAGTGTGTCCACATGGAGGTGTGCACACTGAACTGTTAGAATGTGTGTGTCCCTGTGGAGGTGTGCACACTGAACTGTTAGAATGAGTGTGCCCACATGGAGGTGTGCACACTGAACAGTTAGAATGAGTGTGTCCACATGGAGGTGTGCACACTGAACTGTTAGAATGAGTGTGCCCACATGGAGGTGTGCACACTGAACAGTTAGAATGAGTGTGTCCACATGGAGGTATGCACACTGAACAGTTAGAATGAGTGTGTCCACATGGAGGTGTGCACACTGAACTGTTAGAATGAGTGTGCCCACATGGAGGTGTGCACAATGAACTGTTAGAATGAGTGTGTCCACATGGAGGTGTGCACACTGAACTGTTAGAATGAGTGTGTCTACATGGATTTGTGCACACTGAAATGTTAGAATGTGTCCACATGGAGGTGTGCACACTGAACTGTTAGAATGATTGTGTCCACATGGTGGTGTTCACACTGAACTGTTAGAATGAGTGTGTCCACATGGAGGTGTGCACACTGAAATGTTAGAATGAGTGTGTCTTCATGGAGGTGTGCACTCTGAACTGATAGAATGATTGTGTCCACATGCAGTTGTGCACACTGAACTGTTAGAATGAGTGTGTCCCTGTGGAGGTGTGCACACTGAAATGTTAGAGTGAGTGTGTCCACATGGAGGTGTGCACACCGATGTGTTAGAATTTGTCCACATGGAGGTGTGCACACTGAACTGTTAGAATGAGTATGCCCACATGGAGGTGTGCACACTGAACTGTTAGAATGAGTGTGCCCACATGGAGGTGTGCACAATGAACTGTTAGAATGAGTGTATCCCTGTGAAGGTGTGCACACTGAACTGTTAGAATGAGTGTGCCCACATGGAGGTATGCACACTGAACAGTTAGAATGACTGTGTCCACATGGAGGTGTGCACACTGAACTGTTAGAATGAGTGTGCCCACATGGAGGTGTGCACAATGAACTGTTAGAATGAGTGTGTCCACATGGAGGTGTGCACACTGAACTGTTAGAATGAGTGTGCCCACATGGAGGTGTGCACACTGAACTGTTAGAATGAGTGTGTCCACATGGAGGTGTGCACATTGAACTGTTAGAATGAGTGTGTCCACATGGAGGTGTGCACACTGAACTGTTAGAATGAGTGTGCCCACATGGAGGTGTGCACAATGTGCTGTTAGAATGAGTGTGTCCACATGGATGTGTGCACACTGATATGTTAGAATGAGTGTGCCCACATGGAGGTGTGCACACTGAACTTTTAGAATGAGTGTGTCCACATGGAGGTGTGCACACTGAACTGTTAGAATGTGTCCACATGGAGGTGTGCACCCTGAACTGTTAGAATGATTGTGTCCACATGGAGGTGTGCACACTGAACTGTTAGAATGAGTGTGTCCACATGGAGGTGTGCACACTGAACTGTTAGAATGATTGTGTCCACATGCAGGTGTGCACATGAACTGTTAGAATGAGTGTGTCCCTGTGGATGTGTGCACACTGAACTGTTATAATGAGTGTGCCCACATGGATGTGTGCACACTGAACTGTTAGAATGAGTGTGTCCCTGTGGAGGTTTGCACACTGAACTGTTAGAATGAGTGTGTCCACATGGAGGTGTGCACACTGAACTGTTAGAATGTGTGTGTCCACATGGAGATGTACACACTGAACTGTTAGAATGAGTGTGCCCTCATGGAGGTGTGCACTCTGAACTGTTAGAATGAGTGTGCCCACATAGAGGTGTGCACACTGAACTGTTAGAATGATTGTGTCCACATGGAGGTGTGCACACTGAACTGTTAGAATGACTGTGTCCACATGGAGGTGTGCACACTGAACTGTTAGAATGAGTGTGCCCACATGCAGGTGTGCACACTGAACTGTTAGAATGTGTGTGTCCACATGGAGGTGTGCACACTGAACTGTTAGAATGAGTGTGCCCACATGGATGTGTGCACACTGAACTGTTAGAATATGTGCACATGGAGGTGTGCACAATGTAATGTTAGAATGTGTGTGTCCACATGGAGGTGTGCACACTGAACTGTTAGAATGAGTGTGTCTACATGGAGGTGTGCACACTGAACTGTTAGAATGAATGTGTCCACATGGAAGTGTGCACAATGAACTGTTAGAATGAGTGTGTCCACATGGAGGTGTGCACACTGAACTGTTAGAATGAGTGTGTCCCTGTGGAGGTGTGCACACTGAACTGTTAGAATGAGTGTGCCCACATGGAGGTGTGCACACTGAACAGTTAGAATGAGTGTGTCCACATGGAGGTGTGCACACTGAACTGTTAGAATGAGTGTGCCCACATGGAGGTGTGCACACTGAACAGTTAGAATGAGTGTGTCCACATGGAGGTGTGCACACTGAACAGTTAGAATGAGTGTGTCCACATGGAGGTGTGCACAATGAACTGTTAGAATGAGTGTGCCCACATGGAGGTGTGCACAATGAACTGTTAGAATGAGTGTGTCCACATGGAGGTGTGCACACTGAACTGTTAGAATGAGTGTGTCCACATGGATTTGTGCACACTGAAATGTTAGAATGTGTCCACATGGAGGTGTGCACACTGAACTGTTAGAATGATTGTGTCCACATGGTGGTGTCCACACTGAACTGTTAGAACGAGTGTGTCCACATGGAGGTGTGCACACTGAAATGTTAGAATGAGTGTGTCTTCATGGAGGTGTGCACTCTGAACTGATAGAATGATTGTGTCCACATGCAGTTGTGCACACTGAACTGTTAGAATGAGTGTGTCCCTGTGGAGGTGTGCACACTGAACTGTTAGAATGAGTGTGTCCACATGGAGGTGTGCACACTGAACTGTTAGAATGAGTGTGTCCCTGTGGAGGTGTGCACACTGAAATGTTAGAGTGAGTGTGTCCACATGGAGGTGTGCACACCGATGTGTTAGAATTTGTCCACATGGAGGTGTGCACACTGAACTGTTAGAATGAGTGTGCCCACATGGAGGTGTGCACACTGAACTGTTAGAATGAGTATGCCCACATGGAGGTGTGCACACTGAACTGTTAGAATGATTGTGTCCACATGCAGGTGTGCACACTGAACTGTTAGAATGAGTGTGTCCCTCTGGAGGTGTGCACACTGAACTGTTAGAATGAGTGTGTCCACATGGAGGTGTGCACAATGAACTGTTAGAATGAGTGTGTCCCTGTGGAGGTGTGCACACTGAAATGTTAGAATGATTGTGTCCACATGGAGGTGTGCACACTGAACTGTTAGAATGAGTGTGTCCCTGTGGAGGTGTGCACACTGAACTGTTAGAATGAGTGTGCCCACATGGAGGTGTGCACAATGAACTGTTAGAATGAGTGTGTCCACATGGAGGTGTGCACACTGAACTGTTAGAATGAGTTTGTACACATGGAGGTGTGCACACTGAACTGTTAGAATGAGTGTGTCCACATGGAGGTGTACAGACTGAACTGTTAGAATGAGTGTACCCACATGGAGGTGTGCACACTGAACTGTTAGAATGAGTGTGCCCACATGGAGTTGTGCACACTGAACTGTTAGAATGACTGTGTCCACATGGAGGTGTGCACACTGAACTGTTAGAATGTGTCCACATGGAGGTGTGCACACTGAACTGTTAGAATGAATGTGTCCACATGGAGGTGTGCACACTGAACAGTTAGAATGAGTGTGCCCACATGGAGGTGTGCACACTGAACTGTTAGAATGTGTGTGTCCACATGGAGGTGTGCACACTGAACTGTTAGAATGAGTGTGCCCACATGGAGGTGTGCACACTGAACTGTTAGAATATGTGCACATGGAGGTGTGCACACTGAACTGTTAGAATGACTGTTTCCACATGGAGGTGTGCACACTGAACTGTTAGAATGAGTGTGCCCACATGGAGGTGTGCACACTGAACTGTTAGAATGTGTGTGTCCACATGGAGGTGTGCACAATGTAATGTTAGAATGAGTGTGTCCACATGCAGGTGTGCACACTGAACTGTTAGAATGTGTGTGTCCACATGGAGGTGTGCACACTGAACTGTTAGAATGAGTGTGCCCACATGGATGTGTGCACACTGAACTGTTAGAATATGTGCACATGGAGGTGTGCACAATGTAATGTTAGAATGTGTGTGTCCACATGGAAGTGTGCACAATGAACTGTTAGAATGAGTGTGTCCACATGGAGGTGTGCACACTGAACTGTTAGAATGAGTGTGTCCCTGTGGAGGTGTGCACACTGAACTGTTAGAATGAGTGTGCCCACATGGAGGTGTGCACACTGAACAGTTAGAATGAGTGTGTCCACATGGAGGTGTGCACACTGAATTGTTAGAATGAGTGTGCCCACATGGAGGTGTGCACACTGAACAGTTAGAATGAGTGTGTCCACATGGAGGTGTGCACACTGAACAGTTAGAATGAGTGTGTCCACATGGAGGTGTGCACAATGAACTGTTAGAATGAGTGTGCCCACATGGAGGTGTGCACAATGAACTGTTAGAATGAGTGTGTCCACATGGAGGTGTGCACACTGAACTGTTAGAATGAGTGTGTCCACATGGATTTGTGCACACTGAAATGTTAGAATGTGTCCACATGGAGGTGTGCACACTGAACTGTTAGAATGATTGTGTCCACATGGTGGTGTCCACACTGAACTGTTAGAATGAGTGTGTCCACATGGAGGTGTGCACACTGAAATGTTAGAATGAGTGTGTCTTCATGGAGGTGTGCACTCTGAACTGATAGAATGATTGTGTCCACATGCAGTTGTGCACACTGAACTGTTAGAATGAGTGTGTCCCTGTGGAGGTGTGCACACTGAACTGTTAGAATGAGTGTGTCCACATGGAGGTGTGCACACTGAACTGTTAGAATGAGTGTGTCCCTGTGGAGGTGTGCACACTGAAATGTTAGAGTGAGTGTGTCCACATGGAGGTGTGCACACCGATGTGTTAGAATTTGTCCACATGGAGGTGTGCACACTGAACTGTTAGAATGAGTGTGCCCACATGGAGGTGTGCACACTGAACTGTTAGAATGAGTATGCCCACATGGAGGTGTGCACACTGAACTGTTAGAATGATTGTGTCCACATGCAGGTGTGCACACTGAACTGTTAGAATGAGTGTGTCCCTCTGGAGGTGTGCACACTGAACTGTTAGAATGAGTGTGTCCACATGGAGGTGTGCACAATGAACTGTTAGAATGAGTGTGTCCCTGTGGAGGTGTGCACACTGAAATGTTAGAATGATTGTGTCCACATGGAGGTGTGCACACTGAACTGTTAGAATGAGTGTGTCCCTGTGGAGGTGTGCACACTGAACTGTTAGAATGAGTGTGCCCACATGGAGGTGTGCACAATGAACTGTTAGAATGAGTGTGTCCACATGGAGGTGTGCACACTGAACTGTTAGAATGAGTTTGTACACATGGAGGTGTGCACACTGAACTGTTAGAATGAGTGTGTCCACATGGAGGTGTACACACTGAACTGTTAGAATGAGTGTACCCACATGGAGGTGTGCACACTGAACTGTTAGAATGAGTGTGCCCACATGGAGTTGTGCACACTGAACTGTTAGAATGACTGTGTCCACATGGAGGTGTGCACACTGAACTGTTAGAATGTGTCCACATGGAGGTGTGCACACTGAACTGTTAGAATGAGTGTGCCCACATGGAGGTGTGCACAATGAACTGTTAGAATGAGTGTGTCCACATGGAGGTGTGCACACTGAACTGTTAGAATGAGTGTACCCACATGGAGGTGTGCACAATGAACTGTTAGAATGAGTGTGTCCACATGGAGGTGTGCACATTGAACTGTTAGAATGAGTGTGTCCACATGGAGGTGTGCACACTGAACTGTTAGAATGAGTGTGCCCATATGGAGGTGTGCACAATGTGCTGTTAGAATGAGTGTGTCCACATGGATGTGTGCACACTGATCTGTTAGAATGAGTGTGCCCACATGGAGGTGTGCACACTGAACTTTTAGAATGAGTGTGTCCACATGGAGGTGTGCACACTGAACTGTTAGAATGATTGTGTCCACATGGAGGTGTGCACACTGAACTGTTAGAATGAGTGTGTCCACATGGAGGTGTGCACACTGAACTGTTAGAATGATTGTGTCCACATGCAGGTGTGCACATGAACTGTTAGAATGAGTGTGTCCCTGTGGAGGTGTGCACACTGAACTGTTAAAATGAGTGTGCCCACATGGAGGTGTGCACACTGAACTGTTAGAATGAGTGTGTCCCTGTGGAGGTTTGCACACTGAAATGTTAGAATGAGTGTGTCCACATGGAGGTGTGCACACTGAACTGTTAGAATGTGTGTGTCCACATGGAGATGTACACACTGAACTGTTAGAATGAGTGTGCCCACATGGAGGTGTGCACTCTGAACTGTTAGAATGAGTGTGCCCACATAGAGGTGTGCACACTGAACTGTTAGAATGATTGTGTCCACATGGAGGTGTGCACACTGAACTGTTAGAATGACTGTATCCACATGGAGGTGAGCACACTGAACTGTTAGAATGAGTGTGCCCACATGGAGGTGTGCACACTGACCTGTTAGAATGTGTGTGTCCACATGGAGGTGTGCACACTGAACTGTTAGAATGAGTGTGTCCACATGGAGTTGTGCACACTGAACTGTTAGAATATGTGCACATGGAGGTGTGCACACTGGAATGTTAGAATGAGTGTGTCCACATGGAGGTGTGCACACTGAACTGTTAGAATGAGTGTGTCTACATGGAGGTGTGCACACTGAACTGTTAGAATGAGTGTGTCCACATGGAAGTGTGCACAATGAACTGTTAGAATGAGTGTGTCCACATGGAGGTGTGCACACTGAACTGTTAGAATGAGTGTGTCCCTGTGGAGGTGTGCACACTGAACTGTTAGAATGAGTGTGCCCACATGGAGGTGTGCACACTGAACAGTTAGAATGAGTGTGTCCACATGGAGGTGTGCACACTGAACTGTTAGAATGAGTGTGCCCACCTGGAGGTGGGCACAACGAACTGTTAGAATGAGTGTGTCCACATGGAGGTGTGCACACTGAACTGTTAGAATGAGTGTGCGCACATGGAGGTGTCCACACTGAACTGTTAGAATGAGTGTGTCCACATGGAGGTGTGCACACTGAACTGTTAAAATGATTGTGTCGACATGGAGGTGTGCACACTGAACTGTTAGAATGAGTGTGCCCACATGGAGGTGTACACACTGAACTGTTAGAATGAGTGTGTCCCTGTGGAGGTGTGCACACTGAACTGTTAGAATGTGTCCACATGGAGGTGTGCACACTGAACTGTTAGAATGATTGTGTCCACATGGTGGTGTCCACACTGAACTGTTAGAATGAGTGTGTCCACATTGAGGTGTGCACACTGAAATGTTAGAATGAGTGTGTCCTCATGGAGGTGTGCACTCTGAACTGATAGAATGATTGTGTCCACATGCAGTTGTGCACACTGAACTGTTAGAATGAGTGTGTCCCTGTGGAGGTGTGCACACTGAACTGTTAGAATGATTATGTCCACATGGAGGTGTGCACACTGAACTGTTAGAATGAGTGTGTCCCTGTGGAGGTGTGCACACTGAAATGTTAGAGTTAGTGTGTCCACATGGAGGTGTGCACACTGAACTGTTAGAATGATTATGTCCACATGGAGGTGTGCACACTGAACTGTTAGAATGAGTGTGCCCACATGGAGGTGTGAACATTGAACTGTTAGAATGGGTGTGCCCACATGGAGGTGTGCACACTGAACTGTTAGAATGAGTGTGCCCACTTGGAGTTGTGCACACTGAACTGTTAGAATGGGTGTATCCCTGTGGAGGTGTGCACACTGAACTGGTAAAATGAGTGTGTCCACATGGAGGTGTGCACACTGAACTGTTAGAATGAGTGTGTCCACATGGAGGTGTGCACACTGAACTGTTAGAATGTGTGTGTCCACATGGAGATGTGCACACTGAACTGTTAGAATGAGTATGCCCACATGGAGGTGTGCACACTGAACTGTTAGAATGATTGTGTCCACATGCTGGTGTGCACACTGAACTGTTAGAATGAGTATGCCCACATGGTTGTGTGCACACTGAACTCTTAGAATAAGTGTGTCCCTGGGGAGGTGTGCACACTGAACTGTCAGAATGATTGTGTCCACATGGAGGTGTGCACACTGAACTGTTAGAATGAGTGTGTCCCTGTGGAGGTGTGCACACTGAAATGTTAGAATGAGTGTGTCCACATGGAGGTGTGCACAACGAAGTGTTAGAATTTGTCCACATGGAGGTGTGCACACTGAACTGTTAGAATGAGTGTGTCCACATGGAGGTGTGCACACTGAAATGTTAGAATGAGTGTGTCTTCATGGAGGTGTGCACTCTGAACTGATAGAATGATTGTGTCCACATGCAGTTGTGCACACTGAACTGTTAGAATGAGTGTGTCCCTGTGGAGGTGTGCACACTGAACTGTTAGAATGAGTGTGTCCACATGGAGGTGTGCACACTGAACTGTTAGAATGAGTGTGTCCCTGTGGAGGTGTGCACACTGAAATGTTAGAGTGAGTGTGTCCACATGGAGGTGTGCACACCGATGTGTTAGAATTTGTCCACATGGAGGTGTGCACACTGAACTGTTAGAATTAGTGTGTCCACATGGAGGTGTGCACACTGAACAGTTAGAATGAGTGTGCCCACATGGAGGTGTGCACACTGAACTGTTAGAATGAGTATGCCCACATGGAGGTGTGCACACTGAACTGTTAGAATGATTGTGTCCACATGCAGGTGTGCACACTGAACTGTTAGAATGAGTGTGTCCCTCTGGAGGTGTGCACACTGAACTGTTAGAATGAGTGTGTCCACATGGAGGTGTGCACAATGAACTGTTAGAATGAGTGTGTCCCTGTGGAGGTGTGCACACTGAAATGTTAGAATGATTGTGTCCACATGGAGGTGTGCACACTGAACTGTTAGAATGAGTGTGTCCCTGTGGAGGTGTGCACACTGAACTGTTAGAATGAGTGTGCCCACATGGAGGTGTGCACAATGAACTGTTAGAATGAGTGTGTCCACATGGAGGTGTGCACACTGAACTGTTAGAATGAGTTTGTACACATGGAGGTGTGCACACTGAACTGTTAGAATCAGTGTGTCCACATGGAGGTGTACACACTGAACTGTTAGAATGAGTGTGCCCACATGGAGGTGTGCACACTGAACTGTTAGAATGAGTGTGCCCACATGGAGTTGTGCACACTGAACTGTTAGAATGACTGTGTCCACATGGAGGTGTGCACACCGAACTGTTAGAATGTGTCCACATGGAGGTGTGCACACTGAACTGTTAGAATGAATGTGTCCACATGGAGGTTTGCACATTGAACAGTTAGAATGAGTGTGCCCACATGGAGGTGTGCACACTGAACTGTTAGAATGTGTGTGTCCACATGGAGGTGTGCACACTGAACTGTTAGAATGAGTGTGCCCACATGGAGGTGTGCACACTGAACTGTTAGAATATGTGTACATGGAGGTGTGCACACTGAACTGTTAGAATGACTGTTTCCACATGGAGGTGTGCACACTGAACTGTTAGAATGAGTGTGCCCACATGGAGGTGTGCACAATGAACTGTTAGAATGAGTGTGTCCACATGGAGGTGTGCACACTGAACTGTTAGAATGAGTTTGTACACATGGAGGTGTGCACACTGAACTGTTAGAATGAGTGTGTCCACATGGAGGTGTACACACTGAACTGTTAGAATGAGTGTACCCACATGGAGGTGTGCACACTGAACTGTTAGAATGAGTGTGCCCACATGGAGTTGTGCACACTGAACTGTTAGAATGACTGTGTCCACATGGAGGTGTGCACACTGAACTGTTAGAATGTGTCCACATGGAGGTGTGCACACTGAACTGTTAGAATGAATGTGTCCACATGGAGGTGTGCACACTGAACAGTTAGAATGAGTGTGCCCACATGGAGGTGTGCACACTGAACTGTTAGAATGTGTGTGTCCACATGGAGGTGTGCACACTGAACTGTTAGAATGATTGTGTCCACATGCAGGTGTGCACACTGAACTGTTAGAATGAGTGTGTCCCTCTGGAGGTGTGCACACTGAACTGTTAGAATGAGTGTGTCCACATGGAGGTGTGCACAATGAACTGTTAGAATGAGTGTGTCCCTGTGGAGGTGTGCACACTGAAATGTTAGAATGATTGTGTCCACATGGAGGTGTGCACACTGAACTGTTAGAATGAGTGTGTCCCTGTGGAGGTGTGCACACTGAACTGTTAGAATGAGTGTGCCCACATGGAGGTGTGCACAATGAACTGTTAGAATGAGTGTGTCCACATGGAGGTGTGCACACTGAACTGTTAGAATGAGTTTGTACACATGGAGGTGTGCACACTGAACTGTTAGAATGAGTGTGTCCACATGGAGGTGTACACACTGAACTGTTAGAATGAGTGTACCCACATGGAGGTGTGCACACTGAACTGTTAGAATGAGTGTGCCCACATGGAGTTGTGCACACTGAACTGTTAGAATGACTGTGTCCACATGGAGGTGTGCACACTGAACTGTTAGAATGTGTCCACATGGAGCTGTGCACACTGAACTGTTAGAATGAATGTGTCCACATGGAGGTGTGCACACTGAACAGTTAGAATGAGTGTGCCCACATGGAGGTGTGCACACTGAACTGTTAGAATGTGTGTGTCCACATGGAGGTGTGCACACTGAACTGTTAGAATGAGTGTGCCCACATGGAGGTGTGCACACTGAACTGTTAGAATATGTGCACATGGAGGTGTGCACACTGAACTGTTAGAATGACTGTTTCCACATGGAGGTGTGCACACTGAACTGTTAGAATGAGTGTGCCCACATGGAGGTGTGCACACTGAACTGTTAGAATGTGTGTGTCCACATGGAGGTGTGCACAATGTAATGTTAGAATGAGTGTGTCCACATGTAGGTGTGCACACTGAACTGTTAGAATGAGTGTGTCTACATGGAGGTGTGCATACTGAAATGTTAGAATGAGTGTGTCCACATGGAAGTGTGCACACTGAACTGTTAGAATGAGTGTGCCCACATGGAGGTGTGCACACTGAACTGTTAGAATGAGTGAGTCCACATGGAGGTGTGCACACTGAACTGTTAGAATGAGTGTATCCCTGTGGAGGTGTGCACACTGAACTGTTAGAATGAGTGTGCCCACATGGAGGTGTGCACACTGAACAGTTAGAATGAGTGTGTCCACATGGAGTTGTGCACACTGAACTGTTAGAATGAGTGTGCCCACATGGAGGTGTGCACAATGAACTGTTAGAATGAGTGTGTCCACATGGAGGTGTGCACACTGAACTGTTAGAATGAGTGTACCCACATGGAGGTGTGCACAATGAACTGTTAGAATGAGTGTGTCCACATGGAGGTGTGCACATTGAACTGTTAGAATGAGTGTGTCCACATGGAGGGGTGCACACTGAACTGTTAGAATGAGTGTGCCCATATGGAGGTGTGCACAATGTGCTGTTAGAATGAGTGTGTCCACATGGATGTGTGCACACTGATCTGTTAGAATGAGTGTGCCCACATGGAGGTGTGCACACTGAACTTTTAGAATGAGTGTGTCCACATGGAGGTGTGCATACTGAACTGTTAGAATGATTGTGTCCACATGGAGGTGTGCACACTGAACTGTTAGAATGAGTGTGTCCACATGGAGGTGTGCACACTGAACTGTTAGAATGATTGTGTCCACATGCAGGTGTGCACATGAACTGTTAGAATGAGTGTGTCCCTGTGGAGGTGTGCACACTGAACTGTTAAAATGAGTGTGCCCACATGGAGGTGTGCACACTGAACTGTTAGAATGAGTGTGTCCCTGTGGAGGTTT
Organism: Peromyscus eremicus; assembly: GCF_949786415.1. Taxonomy (NCBI): domain Eukaryota; kingdom Metazoa; phylum Chordata; class Mammalia; order Rodentia; family Cricetidae; genus Peromyscus; species Peromyscus eremicus. The sequence continues at coordinate 26,129 of NW_026736844.1, read as the reverse complement.
GCACACTGAACTGTTAGAATGAGTGTGTCCACATGGAGGTGTGCACACTGAACTGTTAGAATGTGTGTGTCCACATGGAGATGTACACACTGAACTGTTAGAATGAGTGTGCCCACATGGAGGTGTGCACTCTGAACTGTTAGAATGAGTGTGCCCACATAGAGGTGTGCACACTGAACTGTTAGAATGATTGTGTCCACATGGAGGTGTGCACACTGAACTGTTAGAATGACTGTATCCACATGGAGGTGAGCACACTGAACTGTTAGAATGAGTGTGCCCACATGGAGGTGTGCACACTGACCTGTTAGAATGTGTGTGTCCACATGGAGGTGTGCACACTGAACTGTTAGAATGAGTGTGTCCACATGGAGTTGTGCACACTGAACTGTTAGAATATGTGCACATGGAGGTGTGCACACTGGAATGTTAGAATGAGTGTGTCCACATGGAGGTGTGCACACTGAACTGTTAGAATGAGTGTGTCTACATGGAGGTGTGCACACTGAACTGTTAGAATGAGTGTGTCCACATGGAAGTGTGCACAATGAACTGTTAGAATGAGTGTGTCCACATGGAGGTGTGCACACTGAACTGTTAGAATGAGTGTGTCCCTGTGGAGGTGTGCACACTGAACTGTTAGAATGAGTGTGCCCACATGGAGGTGTGCACACTGAACAGTTAGAATGAGTGTGTCCACATGGAGGTGTGCACACTGAACTGTTAGAATGAGTGTGCCCACCTGGAGGTGGGCACAACGAACTGTTAGAATGAGTGTGTCCACATGGAGGTGTGCACACTGAACTGTTAGAATGAGTGTGCGCACATGGAGGTGTCCACACTGAACTGTTAGAATGAGTGTGTCCACATGGAGGTGTGCACACTGAACTGTTAAAATGATTGTGTCGACATGGAGGTGTGCACACTGAACTGTTAGAATGAGTGTGCCCACATGGAGGTGTACACACTGAACTGTTAGAATGAGTGTGTCCCTGTGGAGGTGTGCACACTGAACTGTTAGAATGTGTCCACATGGAGGTGTGCACACTGAACTGTTAGAATGATTGTGTCCACATGGTGGTGTCCACACTGAACTGTTAGAATGAGTGTGTCCACATTGAGGTGTGCACACTGAAATGTTAGAATGAGTGTGTCCTCATGGAGGTGTGCACTCTGAACTGATAGAATGATTGTGTCCACATGCAGTTGTGCACACTGAACTGTTAGAATGAGTGTGTCCCTGTGGAGGTGTGCACACTGAACTGTTAGAATGATTATGTCCACATGGAGGTGTGCACACTGAACTGTTAGAATGAGTGTGTCCCTGTGGAGGTGTGCACACTGAAATGTTTTAGTTAGTGTGTCCACATGGAGGTGTGCACACTGAACTGTTAGAATGATTATGTCCACATGGAGGTGTGCACACTGAACTGTTAGAATGAGTGTGCCCACATGGAGGTGTGAACATTGAACTGTTAGAATGGGTGTGCCCACATGGAGGTGTGCACACTGAACTGTTAGAATGAGTGTGCCCACTTGGAGTTGTGCACACTGAACTGTTAGAATGGGTGTATCCCTGTGGAGGTGTGCACACTGAACTGGTAAAATGAGTGTGTCCACATGGAGGTGTGCACACTGAACTGTTAGAATGAGTGTGTCCACATGGAGGTGTGCACACTGAACTGTTAGAATGTGTGTGTCCACATGGAGATGTGCACACTGAACTGTTAGAATGAGTATGCCCACATGGAGGTGTGCACACTGAACTGTTAGAATGATTGTGTCCACATGCTGGTGTGCACACTGAACTGTTAGAATGAGTATGCCCACATGGTTGTGTGCACACTGAACTCTTAGAATAAGTGTGTCCCTGGGGAGGTGTGCACACTGAACTGTCAGAATGATTGTGTCCACATGGAGGTGTGCACACTGAACTGTTAGAATGAGTGTGTCCCTGTGGAGGTGTGCACACTGAAATGTTAGAATGAGTGTGTCCACATGGAGGTGTGCACAACGAAGTGTTAGAATTTGTCCACATGGAGGTGTGCACACTGAACTGTTAGAATGAGTGTGTCCACATGGAGGTGTGCACACTGAAATGTTAGAATGAGTGTGTCTTCATGGAGGTGTGCACTCTGAACTGATAGAATGATTGTGTCCACATGCAGTTGTGCACACTGAACTGTTAGAATGAGTGTGTCCCTGTGGAGGTGTGCACACTGAACTGTTAGAATGAGTGTGTCCACATGGAGGTGTGCACACTGAACTGTTAGAATGAGTGTGTCCCTGTGGAGGTGTGCACACTGAAATGTTAGAGTGAGTGTGTCCACATGGAGGTGTGCACACCGATGTGTTAGAATTTGTCCACATGGAGGTGTGCACACTGAACTGTTAGAATTAGTGTGTCCACATGGAGGTGTGCACACTGAACTGTTAGAATGAGTGTGCCCACATGGAGGTGTGCACACTGAACTGTTAGAATGAGTATGCCCACATGGAGGTGTGCACACTGAACTGTTAGAATGATTGTGTCCACATGCAGGTGTGCACACTGAACTGTTAGAATGAGTGTGTCCCTCTGGAGGTGTGCACACTGAACTGTTAGAATGAGTGTGTCCACATGAAGGTGTGCACAATGAACTGTTAGAATGAGTGTGTCCCTGTGGAGGTGTGCACACTGAAATGTTAGAATGATTGTGTCCACATGGAGGTGTGCACACTGAACTGTTAGAATGAGTGTGTCCCTGTGGAGGTGTGCACACTGAACTGTTAGAATGAGTGTGCCCACATGGAGGTGTGCACAATGAACTGTTAGAATGAGTGTGTCCACATGGAGGTGTGCACACTGAACTGTTAGAATGAGTTTGTACACATGGAGGTGTGCACACTGAACTGTTAGAATCAGTGTGTCCACATGGAGGTGTACACACTGAACTGTTAGAATGAGTGTGCCCACATGGAGGTGTGCACACTGAACTGTTAGAATGAGTGTGCCCACATGGAGTTGTGCACACTGAACTGTTAGAATGACTGTGTCCACATGGAGGTGTGCACACCGAACTGTTAGAATGTGTCCACATGGAGGTGTGCACACTGAACTGTTAGAATGAATGTGTCCACATGGAGGTTTGCACATTGAACAGTTAGAATGAGTGTGCCCACATGGAGGTGTGCACACTGAACTGTTAGAATGTGTGTGTCCACATGGAGGTGTGCACACTGAACTGTTAGAATGAGTGTGCCCACATGGAGGTGTGCACACTGAACTGTTAGAATATGTGCACATGGAGGTGTGCACACTGAACTGTTAGAATGACTGTTTCCACATGGAGGTGTGCACACTGAACTGTTAGAATGAGTGTGCCCACATGGAGGTGTGCACAATGAACTGTTAGAATGAGTGTGTCCACATGGAGGTGTGCACACTGAACTGTTAGAATGAGTTTGTACACATGGAGGTGTGCACACTGAACTGTTAGAATGAGTGTGTCCACATGGAGGTGTACACACTGAACTGTTAGAATGAGTGTACCCACATGGAGGTGTGCACACTGAACTGTTAGAATGAGTGTGCCCACATGGAGTTGTGCACACTGAACTGTTAGAATGACTGTGTCCACATGGAGGTGTGCACACTGAACTGTTAGAATGTGTCCACATGGAGGTGTGCACACTGAACTGTTAGAATGAATGTGTCCACATGGAGGTGTGCACACTGAGCAGTTAGAATGAGTGTGCCCACATGGAGGTGTGCACACTGAACTGTTAGAATGTGTGTGTCCACATGGAGGTGTGCACACTGAACTGTTAGAATGATTGTGTCCACATGCAGGTGTGCACACTGAACTGTTAGAATGAGTGTGTCCCTCTGGAGGTGTGCACACTGAACTGTTAGAATGAGTGTGTCCACATGGAGGTGTGCACAATGAACTGTTAGAATGAGTGTGTCCCTGTGGAGGTGTGCACACTGAAATGTTAGAATGATTGTGTCCACATGGAGGTGTGCACACTGAACTGTTAGAATGAGTGTGTCCCTGTGGAGGTGTGCACACTGAACTGTTAGAATGAGTGTGCCCACATGGAGGTGTGCACAATGAACTGTTAGAATGAGTGTGTCCACATGGAGGTGTGCACACTGAACTGTTAGAATGAGTTTGTACACATGGAGGTGTGCACACTGAACTGTTAGAATGAGTGTGTCCACATGGAGGTGTACACACTGAACTGTTAGAATGAGTGTACCCACATGGAGGTGTGCACACTGAACTGTTAGAATGAGTGTGCCCACATGGAGTTGTGCACACTGAACTGTTAGAATGACTGTGTCCACATGGAGGTGTGCACACTGAACTGTTAGAATGTGTCCACATGGAGGTGTGCACACTGAACTGTTAGAATGAATGTGTCCACATGGAGGTGTGCACACTGAACAGTTAGAATGAGTGTGCCCACATGGAGGTGTGCACACTGAACTGTTAGAATGTGTGTGTCCACATGGAGGTGTGCACACTGAACTGTTAGAATGAGTGTGCCCACATGGAGGTGTGCACACTGAACTGTTAGAATATGTGCACATGGAGGTGTGCACACTGAACTGTTAGAATGACTGTTTCCACATGGAGGTGTGCACACTGAACTGTTAGAATGAGTGTGCCCACATGGAGGTGTGCACACTGAACTGTTAGAATGTGTGTGTCCACATGGAGGTGTGCACAATGTAATGTTAGAATGAGTGTGTCCACATGTAGGTGTGCACACTGAACTGTTAGAATGAGTGTGTCTACATGGAGGTGTGCATACTGAAATGTTAGAATGAGTGTGTCCACATGGAAGTGTGCACACTGAACTGTTAGAATGAGTGTGCCCACATGGAGGTGTGCACAATGAACTGTTAGAATGAGTGAGTCCACATGGAGGTGTGCACACTGAACTGTTAGAATGAGTGAGTCCACATGGAGGTGTGCACACTGAACTGTTAGAATGAGTGTATCCCTGTGGAGGTGTGCACACTGAACTGTTAGAATGAGTGTGCCCACATGGAGGTGTGCACACTGAACAGTTAGAATGAGTGTGTCCACATGGAGTTGTGCACACTGAACTGTTAGAATGAGTGTGCCCACATGGAGGTGTGCACAATGAACTGTTAGAATGAGTGTGTCCACATGGAGGTGTGCACACTGAACTGTTAGAATGAGTGTACCCACATGGAGGTGTGCACAATGAACTGTTAGAATGAGTGTGTCCACATGGAGGTGTGCACATTGAACTGTTAGAATGAGTGTGTCCACATGGAGGTGTGCACACTGAACTGTTAGAATGAGTGTGCCCATATGGAGGTGTGCACAATGTGCTGTTAGAATGAGTGTGTCCACATGGATGTGTGCACACTGATCTGTTAGAATGAGTGTGCCCACATGGAGGTGTGCACACTGAACTTTTAGAATGAGTGTGTCCACATGGAGGTGTGCACACTGAACTGTTAGAATGATTGTGTCCACATGGAGGTGTGCACACTGAACTGTTAGAATGAGTGTGTCCACATGGAGGTGTGCACACTGAACTGTTAGAATGATTGTGTCCACATGCAGGTGTGCACATGAACTGTTAGAATGAGTGTGTCCCTGTGGAGGTGTGCACACTGAACTGTTAAAATGAGTGTGCCCACATGGAGGTGTGCACACTGAACTGTTAGAATGAGTGTGTCCCTGTGGAGGTTTGCACACTGAACTGTTAGAATGAGTGTGTCCACATGGAGGTGTGCACACTGAACTGTTAGAATGTGTGTGTCCACATGGAGATGTACACACTGAACTGTTAGAATGAGTGTGCCCACATGGAGGTGTGCACTCTGAACTGTTAGAATGAGTGTGCCCACATAGAGGTGTGCACACTGAACTGTTAGAATGATTGTGTCCACATGGAGGTGTGCACACTGAACTGTTAGAATGACTGTATCCACATGGAGGTGAGCACACTGAACTGTTAGAATGAGTGTGCCCACATGGAGGTGTGCACACTGACCTGTTAGAATGTGTGTGTCCACATGGAGGTGTGCACACTGAACTGTTAGAATGAGTGTGTCCACATGGAGTTGTGCACACTGAACTGTTAGAATATGTGCACATGGAGGTGTGCACACTGGAATGTTAGAATGAGTGTGTCCACATGGAGGTGTGCACACTGAACTGTTAGAATGAGTGTGTCTACATGGAGGTGTGCACACTGAACTGTTAGAATGAGTGTGTCCACATGGAAGTGTGCACAATGAACTGTTAGAATGAGTGTGTCCACATGGAGGTGTGCACACTGAACTGTTAGAATGAGTGTGTCCCTGTGGAGGTGTGCACACTGAACTGTTAGAATGAGTGTGCCCACATGGAGGTGTGCACACTGAACAGTTAGAATGAGTGTGTCCACATGGAGGTGTGCACACTGAACTGTTAGAATGAGTGTGCCCACCTGGAGGTGGGCACAACGAACTGTTAGAATGAGTGTGTCCACATGGAGGTGTGCACACTGAACTGTTAGAATGAGTGTGCGCACATGGAGGTGTCCACACGGAACTGTTAGAATGAGTGTGTCCACATGGAGGTGTGCACACTGAACTGTTAAAATGATTGTGTCGACATGGAGGTGTGCACACTGAACTGTTAGAATGAGTGTGCCCACATGGAGGAGTGCACACTGAACTGTTAGAATGAGTGTGCCCACATGGAGGTGTGCACACTGAACTGTTAGAATATGTGCACATGGAGGTGTGCACACTGAACTGTTAGAATGACTGTTTCCACATGGAGGTGTGCACACTGAACTGTTAGAATGAGTGTGCCCACATGGAGGTGTGCACAATGAACTGTTAGAATGAGTGTGTCCACATGGAGGTGTGCACACTGAACTGTTAGAATGAGTTTGTAACACATGGAGGTGTGCACACTGAACTGTTAGAATGAGTGTGTCCACATGGAGGTGTAACACACTGAACTGTTAGAATGAGTGTACCCCACATGGAGGTGTGCACACTGAACTGTTAGAATGAGTGTGCCCACATGGAGTGTGCACACTGAACTGTTAGAATGACTGTGTCCACATGGAGGTGTGCACACTGAACTGTTAGAATGTGTCCACATGGAGGTGTGCACACTGACTGTTAGAATGTGTGTGTCCACATGGAGGTGTGCACACTGAACTGTTAGAATGAGTGTGCGCACATGGAGGTGTCCACACGGAACTGTTAGAATGAGTGTGTCCACATGGAGGTGTGCACACTGAACTGTTAAAATGATTGTGTCGACATGGAGGTGTGCACACTGAACTGTTAGAATGAGTGTGCCCACATGGAGGAGTGCACACTGAACTGTTAGAATGAGTGTGCCCACATGGAGGTGTGCACACTGAACTGTTAGAATATGTGCACATGGAGGTGTGCACACTGAACTGTTAGAATGACTGTTTCCACATGGAGGTGTGCACACTGAACTGTTAGAATGAGTGTGCCCACATGGAGGTGTGCACAATGAACTGTTAGAATGAGTGTGTCCACATGGAGGTGTGCACACTGAACTGTTAGAATGAGTTTGTACACATGGAGGTGTGCACACTGAACTGTTTAGAATGAGTGTGTCCACATGGAGGTGTACACACTGAACTGTTAGAATGAGTGTACCCACATGGAGGTGTGCACACTGAACTGTTAGAATGAGTGTGCCCACATGGAGTTTGTGCACACTGAAACTGTTTAGAATGACTGTGTCCACATGGAGGTGTGCACACTGAACTGTTAGAATGTGTCCACATGGAGGTGTGCACACTGAACTGTTAGAATGAATGTGTCCACATGGAGGTGTGCACACTGAACAGTTAGAATGAGTGTGCCCACATGGAGGTGTGCACACTGAACTGTTAGAATGTGTGTGTCCACATGGAGGTGTGCACACTGAACTGTTAGAATGATTGTGTCCACATGCAGTGTGCACACTGAACTGTTAGAATGAGTGTGTCCCTCTGGAGGTGTGCACACTGAACTGTTAGAATGAGTGTGTCCACATGGAGGTGTGCACAATGAACTGTTAGAATGAGTGTGTCCCTGTGGAGGTGTGCACACTGAAATGTTAGAATGATTGTGTCCACCATGGAGGTGTGCACACTGAACTGTTAGAATGAGTGTGTCCCTGTGGAGGTGTGCACACTGAACTGTTAGAATGAGTGTGCCCACATGGAGGTGTGCACAATGAACTGTTAGAATGAGTGTGTCCACATGGAGGTGTGCACACTGAACTGTTAGAATGAGTTTGTACACGGTGTGCACACTGAACTGTTAGAATGAGTGTGTCCACATGGAGGTGTACACACTGAACTGTTAGAATGAGTGTACCCACATGGAGGTGTGCACACTGAACTGTTAGAATGAGTGTGCCCACATGGAGTTGTGCACACTGAACTGTTAGAATGACTGTGTCCACATGGAGGTGTGCACACTGAACTGTTAGAATGTGTCCACATGGAGGTGTGCACACTGAACTGTTAGAATGAATGTGTCCACATGGAGGTGTGCACACTGAACAGTTAGAATGAGTGTGCCCACATGGAGGTGTGCACACTGAACTGTTAGAATGTGTGTGTCCACATGGAGGTGTGCACACTGAACTGTTAGAATGAGTGTGCCCACATGGAGGTGTGCACACTGAACTGTTAGAATATGTGCACATGGAGGTGTGCACACTGAACTGTTAGAATGACTGTTTCCACATGGAGGTGTGCACACTGAACTGTTAGAATGAGTGTGCCCACATGGAGGTGTGCACACTGAACTGTTAGAATGTGTGTGTCCACATGGAGGTGTGCACAATGTAATGTTAGAATGAGTGTGTCCACATGTAGGTGTGCACACTGAACTGTTAGAATGAGTGTGTCTACATGGAGGTGTGCATACTGAAATGTTAGAATGAGTGTGTCCACATGGAAGTGTGCACACTGAACTGTTAGAATGAGTGTGCCCACATGGAGGTGTGCACACTGAACTGTTAGAATGAGTGAGTCCACATGGAGGTGTGCACACTGAACTGTTAGAATGAGTGTATCCCTGTGGAGGTGTGCACACTGAACTGTTAGAATGAGTGTGCCCACATGGAGGTGTGCACACTGAACAGTTAGAATGAGTGTGTCCACATGGAGTTGTGCACACTGAACTGTTAGAATGAGTGTGCCCACATGGAGGTGTGCACAATGAACTGTTAGAATGAGTGTGTCCACATGGAGGTGTGCACACTGAACTGTTAGAATGAGTGTACCCACATGGAGGTGTGCACAATGAACTGTTAGAATGAGTGTGTCCACATGGAGGTGTGCACATTGAACTGTTAGAATGAGTGTGTCCACATGGAGGTGTGCACACTGAACTGTTAGAATGAGTGTGCCCATATGGAGGTGTGCACAATGTGCTGTTAGAATGAGTGTGTCCACATGGATGTGTGCACACTGATCTGTTAGAATGAGTGTGCCCACATGGAGGTGTGCACACTGAACTTTTAGAATGAGTGTGTCCACATGGAGGTGTGCACACTGAACTGTTAGAATGATTGTGTCCACATGGAGGTGTGCACACTGAACTGTTAGAATGAGTGTGTCCACATGGAGGTGTGCACACTGAACTGTTAGAATGATTGTGTCCACATGCAGGTGTGCACATGAACTGTTAGAATGAGTGTGTCCCTGTGGAGGTGTGCACACTGAACTGTTAAAATGAGTGTGCCCACATGGAGGTGTGCACACTGAACTGTTAGAATGTGTGTGTCCACATGGAGGTGTGCACACTGAACTGTTAGAATGATTGTGTCCACATGCAGGTGTGCACACTGAACTGTTAGAATGAGTGTGTCCCTCTGGAGGTGTGCACACTGAACTGTTAGAATGAGTGTGTCCACATGGAGGTGTGCACAATGAACTGTTAGAATGAGTGTGTCCCTGTGGAGGTGTGCACACTGAAATGTTAGAATGATTGTGTCCACATGGAGGTGTGCACACTGAACTGTTAGAATGAGTGTGTCCCTGTGGAGGTGTGCACACTGAACTGTTAGAATGAGTGTGCCCACATGGAGGTGTGCACAATGAACTGTTAGAATGAGTGTGTCCACATGGAGGTGTGCACACTGAACTGTTAGAATGAGTTTGTACACATGGAGGTGTGCACACTGAACTGTTAGAATGAGTGTGTCCACATGGAGGTGTACACACTGAACTGTTAGAATGAGTGTACCCACATGGAGGTGTGCACACTGAACTGTTAGAATGAGTGTGCCCACATGGAGTTGTGCACACTGAACTGTTAGAATGACTGTGTCCACATGGAGGTGTGCACACTGAACTGTTAGAATGTGTCCACATGGAGGTGTGCACACTGAACTGTTAGAATGAATGTGTCCACATGGAGGTGTGCACACTGAACAGTTAGAATGAGTGTGCCCACATGGAGGTGTGCACACTGAACTGTTAGAATGTGTGTGTCCACATGGAGGTGTGCACACTGAACTGTTAGAATGAGTGTGCCCACATGGAGGTGTGCACACTGAACTGTTAGAATATGTGCACATGGAGGTGTGCACACTGAACTGTTAGAATGACTGTTTCCACATGGAGGTGTGCACACTGAACTGTTAGAATGAGTGTGCCCACATGGAGGTGTGCACACTGAACTGTTAGAATGTGTGTGTCCACATGGAGGTGTGCACAATGTAATGTTAGAATGAGTGTGTCCACATGTAGGTGTGCACACTGAACTGTTAGAATGAGTGTGTCTACATGGAGGTGTGCATACTGAAATGTTAGAATGAGTGTGTCCACATGGAAGTGTGCACACTGAACTGTTAGAATGAGTGTGCCCACATGGAGGTGTGCACACTGAACTGTTAGAATGAGTGAGTCCACATGGAGGTGTGCACACTGAACTGTTAGAATGAGTGTATCCCTGTGGAGGTGTGCACACTGAACTGTTAGAATGAGTGTGCCCACATGGAGGTGTGCACACTGAACAGTTAGAATGAGTGTGTCCACATGGAGTTGTGCACACTGAACTGTTAGAATGAGTGTGCCCACATGGAGGTGTGCACAATGAACTGTTAGAATGAGTGTGTCCACATGGAGGTGTGCACACTGAACTGTTAGAATGAGTGTACCCACATGGAGGTGTGCACAATGAACTGTTAGAATGAGTGTGTCCACATGGAGGTGTGCACATTGAACTGTTAGAATGAGTGTGTCCACATGGAGGTGTGCACACTGAACTGTTAGAATGAGTGTGCCCATATGGAGGTGTGCACAATGTGCTGTTAGAATGAGTGTGTCCACATGGATGTGTGCACACTGATCTGTTAGAATGAGTGTGCCCACATGGAGGTGTGCACACTGAACTTTTAGAATGAGTGTGTCCACATGGAGGTGTGCACACTGAACTGTTAGAATGATTGTGTCCACATGGAGGTGTGCACACTGAACTGTTAGAATGAGTGTGTCCACATGGAGGTGTGCACACTGAACTGTTAGAATGATTGTGTCCACATGCAGGTGTGCACATGAACTGTTAGAATGAGTGTGTCCCTGTGGAGGTGTGCACACTGAACTGTTAAAATGAGTGTGCCCACATGGAGGTGTGCACACTGAACTGTTAGAATGAGTGTGTCCCTGTGGAGGTTTGCACACTGAACTGTTAGAATGAGTGTGTCCACATGGAGGTGTGCACACTGAACTGTTAGAATGTGTGTGTCCACATGGAGATGTACACACTGAACTGTTAGAATGAGTGTGCCCACATGGAGGTGTGCACTCTGAACTGTTAGAATGAGTGTGCCCACATAGAGGTGTGCACACTGAACTGTTAGAATGATTGTGTCCACATGGAGGTGTGCACACTGAACTGTTAGAATGACTGTATCCACATGGAGGTGAGCACACTGAACTGTTAGAATGAGTGTGCCCACATGGAGGTGTGCACACTGACCTGTTAGAATGTGTGTGTCCACATGGAGGTGTGCACACTGAACTGTTAGAATGAGTGTGTCCACATGGAGTTGTGCACACTGAACTGTTAGAATATGTGCACATGGAGGTGTGCACACTGGAATGTTAGAATGAGTGTGTCCACATGGAGGTGTGCACACTGAACTGTTAGAATGAGTGTGTCTACATGGAGGTGTGCACACTGAACTGTTAGAATGAGTGTGTCCACATGGAAGTGTGCACACTGAACTGTTAGAATGAGTGTACCCACCTGGAGGTGGGCACAACGAACTGTTAGAATGAGTGTGTCCACATGGAGGTGTGCACACTGAACTATTAGAATGAGTGTGCGCACATGGAGGTGTCCACACGGAACTGTTAGAATGAGTGTGTCCACATGGAGGTGTGCACACTGAACTGTTAAAATGATTGTGTCGACATGGAGGTGTGCACACTGAACTGTTAGAATGAGTGTGCCCACATGGAGGTGTACACACTGAACTGTTAGAATGAGTGTGTCCCTGTGGAGGTGTGCACACTGAACTGTTAGAATGTGTCCACATGGAGGTGTGCACACTGAACTGTTAGAATGATTGTGTCCACATGGTGGTGTCCACACTGAACTGTTAGAATGAGTGTGTCCACATTGAGGTGTGCACACTGAAATGTTAGAATGAGTGTGTCCTCATGGAGGTGTGCACTCTGAACTGATAGAATGATTGTGTCCACATGCAGTTGTGCACACTGAACTGTTAGAATGAGTGTGTCCCTGTGGAGGTGTGCACACTGAACTGTTAGAATGATTATGTCCACATGGAGGTGTGCACACTGAACTGTTAGAATGAGTGTGTCCCTGTGGAGGTGTGCACACTGAAATGTTAGAGTTAGTGTGTCCACATGGAGGTGTGCACACTGAACTGTTAGAATGATTATGTCCACATGGAGGTGTGCACACTGAACTGTTAGAATGAGTGTGCCCACATGGAGGTGTGAACATTGAACTGTTAGAATGGGTGTGCCCACATGGAGGTGTGCACACTGAACTGTTAGAATGAGTGTGCCCACTTGGAGTTGTGCACACTGAACTGTTAGAATGGGTGTATCCCTGTGGAGGTGTGCACACTGAACTGGTAAAATGAGTGTGTCCACATGGAGGTGTGCACACTGAACTGTTAGAATGAGTGTGTCCACATGGAGGTGTGCACACTGAACTGTTAGAATGTGTGTGTCCACATGGAGATGTGCACACTGAACTGTTAGAATGAGTATGCCCACATGGAGGTGTGCACACTGAACTGTTAGAATGATTGTGTCCACATGCTGGTGTGCACACTGAACTGTTAGAATGAGTATGCCCACATGGTTGTGTGCACACTGAACTCTTAGAATAAGTGTGTCCCTGGGGAGGTGTGCACACTGAACTGTCAGAATGATTGTGTCCACATGGAGGTGTGCACACTGAACTGTTAGAATGAGTGTGTCCCTGTGGAGGTGTGCACACTGAAATGTTAGAATGAGTGTGTCCACATGGAGGTGTGCACAACGAAGTGTTAGAATTTGTCCACATGGAGGTGTGCACACTGAACTGTTAGAATGAGTGTGTCCACATGGAGGTGTGCACACTGAAATGTTAGAATGAGTGTGTCTTCATGGAGGTGTGCACTCTGAACTGATAGAATGATTGTGTCCACATGCAGTTGTGCACACTGAACTGTTAGAATGAGTGTGTCCCTGTGGAGGTGTGCACACTGAACTGTTAGAATGAGTGTGTCCACATGGAGGTGTGCACACTGAACTGTTAGAATGAGTGTGTCCCTGTGGAGGTGTGCACACTGAAATGTTAGAGTGAGTGTGTCCACATGGAGGTGTGCACACCGATGTGTTAGAATTTGTCCACATGGAGGTGTGCACACTGAACTGTTAGAATTAGTGTGTCCACATGGAGGTGTGCACACTGAACTGTTAGAATGAGTGTGCCCACATGGAGGTGTGCACACTGAACTGTTAGAATGAGTATGCCCACATGGAGGTGTGCACACTGAACTGTTAGAATGATTGTGTCCACATGCAGGTGTGCACACTGAACTGTTAGAATGAGTGTGTCCCTCTGGAGGTGTGCACACTGAACTGTTAGAATGAGTGTGTCCACATGGAGGTGTGCACAATGAACTGTTAGAATGAGTGTGTCCCTGTGGAGGTGTGCACACTGAAATGTTAGAATGATTGTGTCCACATGGAGGTGTGCACACTGAACTGTTAGAATGAGTGTGTCCCTGTGGAGGTGTGCACACTGAACTGTTAGAATGAGTGTGCCCACATGGAGGTGTGCACAATGAACTGTTAGAATGAGTGTGTCCACATGGAGGTGTGCACACTGAACTGTTAGAATGAGTTTGTACACATGGAGGTGTTCACACTGAACTGTTAGAATCAGTGTGTCCACATGGAGGTGTACACACTGAACTGTTAGAATGAGTGTGCCCACATGGAGGTGTGCACACTGAACTGTTAGAATGAGTGTGCCCACATGGAGTTGTGCACACTGAACTGTTAGAATGACTGTGTCCACATGGAGGTGTGCACACCGAACTGTTAGAATGTGTCCACATGGAGGTGTGCACACTGAACTGTTAGAATGAATGTGTCCACATGGAGGTTTGCACATTGAACAGTTAGAATGAGTGTGCCCACATGGAGGTGTGCACACTGAACTGTTAGAATGTGTGTGTCCACATGGAGGTGTGCACACTGAACTGTTAGAATGAGTGTGCCCACATGGAGGTGTGCACACTGAACTGTTAGAATATGTGCACATGGAGGTGTGCACACTGAACTGTTAGAATGACTGTTTCCACATGGAGGTGTGCACACTGAACTGTTAGAATGAGTGTGCCCACATGGAGGTGTGCACACTGAACTGTTAGAATGTGTGTGTCCACATGGAGGTGTGCACAATGTAATGTTAGAATGAGTGTGTCCACATGGAGGTGTGCACACTGAACTGTTAGAATGAGTGTGTCTACATGGAGGTGTGCATACTGAACTGTTAGAATGAGTGTGTCCACATGGAAGTGTGCACACTGAACTGTTAGAATGAGTGTGCCCACATGGAGTTGTGCACACTGAACTGTTAGAATGAGTGAGTCCACATGGAGGTGTGCACACTGAACTGTTAGAATGAGTGTATCCCTGTGGAGGTGTGCACACTGAACTGTTAGAATGAGTGTGCCCACATGGAGGTGTGCACACTGAACAGTTAGAATGAGTGTGTCCACATGGAGTTGTGCACACTGAACTGTTAGAATGAGTGTGCCCACATGGAGGTGTGCACAATGAACTGTTAGAATGAGTGTGTCCACATGGAGGTGTGCACACTGAACTGTTAGAATGAGTGTACCCACATGGAGGTGTGCACAATGAACTGTTAGAATGAGTGTGTCCACATGGAGGTGTGCACATTGAACTGTTAGAATGACTGTGTCCACATGGAGGTGTGCACACTGAACTGTTAGAATGAGTGTGCCCATATGGAGGTGTGCACAATGTGCTGTTAGAATGAGTGTGTCCACATGGATGTGTGCACACTGATCTGTTAGAATCAGTGTGCCCACATGGAGGTGTGCACACTGAACTTTTAGAATGAGTGTGTCCACATGGAGGTGTGCACACTGAACTGTTAGAATGATTGTGTCCACATGGAGGTGTGCACACTGAACTGTTTGAATGAGTGTGTCCACATGGAGGTGTGCACACTGAACTGTTAGAATGATTGTGTCCACATGCAGGTGTGCACATGAACTGTTAGAATGAGTGTGTCCCTGTGGAGGTGTGCACACTGAACTGTTAAAATGAGTGTGCCCACATGGAGGTGTGCACACTGAACTGTTAGAATGAGTGTGTCCCTGTGGAGGTTTGCACACTGAACTGTTAGAATGAGTGTGTCCACATGGAGGTGTGCACACTGAACTGTTAGAATGTGTGTGTCCACATGGAGATGTACACACTGAACTGTTAGAATGAGTGTGCCCACATGGAGGTGTGCACTCTGAACTGTTAGAATGAGTGTGCCCACATAGAGGTGTGCACACTGAACTGTTAGAATGATTGTGTCCACATGGAGGTGTGCACACTGAACTGTTAGAATGACTGTATCCAATTGGAGGTGAGCACACTGAACTGTTAGAATGAGCGTGCCCACATGGAGGTGTGCACACTGAACTGTTAGAATGTGTGTGTCCACATGGAGGTGTGCACACTGAACTGTTAGAATGAGTGTGTCCACATGGAGTTGTGCACACTGAACTTTTAGAATATGTGCACATGGAGGTGTGCACACTGGAATGTTAGAATGAGTGTGTCCACATGGAGGTGTGCACACTGAACTGTTAGAATGAGTGTGTCTACATGGAGGTGTGCACACTGAACTGTTAGAATGAGTGTGTCCACATGGAAGTGTGCAAAATGAACTGTTAGAATGAGTGTGTCCACATGGAGGTGTGCACACTGAACTGTTAGAATGAGTGTGTCCCTGTGGAGGTGTGCACACTGAACTGTTAGAATGAGTGTGCCCACATGGAGGTGTGCACACTGAACAGTTAGAATGAGTGTGTCCACATGGAGGTGTGCACACTGAACTGTTAGAATGAGTGTGCCCACCTGGAGGTGGGCACAACGAACTGTTAGAATGAGTGTGTCCACATGGAGGTGTGCACACTGAACTGTTAGAATGAGTGTGCGCACATGGAGGTGTGCACACTGAACTGTTAGAATGAGTGTGTCCAAATGGAGGTGTGCACACTGAACTGTTAAAATGATTGTGTCGACATGGAGGTGTGCACACTGAACTGTTAGAATGAGTGTGCCCACATGGAGGTGTACACACTGAACTGTTAGAATGAGTGTGTCCACATGGAGTTGTGCACACTGAACTGTTAGAATGTGTCCACATGGAGGTGTGCACACTGAACTGTTAGAATGATTGTGTCCACATGGTGGTGTCCACACTGAACTGTTAGAATGAGTGTGTCCACATTGAGGTGTGCACACTGAAATGTTAGAATGAGTGTGTCCTCATGGAGGTGTGCACTCTGAACTGATAGAATGATTGTGTCCACATGCAGTTGTGCACACTGAACTGTTAGAATGAGTGTGTCCCTGTGGAGGTGTGCACACTGAACTGTTAGAATGATTATGTCCACATGGAAGTGTGCACACTGAACTGTTAGAATGAGTGTGTCCCTGTGGAGGTGTGCACACTGAAATGTTACAGTTAGTGTGTCCACATGGTGGTGTGCACACCGATGTGTTAGAATTTGTCCACATGGAGGTGTGCACACTGAACTGTTAGAATGAGTGTGTCCACATGGAGGTGTGCACACTGAACTGTTAGAATGAGTGTGCCCACATGGAGGTGTGAATATTGAACTGTTAGAATGGGTGTGCCCACATGGAGGTGTGCACACTGAACTGTTAGAATGAGTGTGCCCACTTGGAGTTGTGCACACTGAACTGTTAGAATGGGTGTATCCCTGTGGAGGTGTGCACACTGAACTGGTAAAATGAGTGTGTCCACATGGAGGTGTGCACACTGAACTGTTAGAATGAGTGTGTCCACATGGAGGTGTGCACACTGAACTGTTAGAATGTGTGTGTCCACATGGAGGTGTGCACACTGAACTGTTAGAATGAGTATGCCCACATGGAGGTGTGCACACTGAACTGTTAGAATGATTGTGTCCACATGCTGGTGTGCACACTGAACTGTTAGAATGAGTGTGTCCCTGTGTAGGTATGCACACTGAACTGTTAGAATGATTGTGTCCACATGGAGGTGTGTACACTGATCTGTTAGAATGAGTGTGTCCCTGTGGAGGTGTGCACACTGAACTGTTAGAATGAGTGTGCCCACATGCAGGTTAGCTCACTGAAATGTTAGAATGAGTGTGTCCTCATGGAGGTGTGCACTCTGAACTGATAGAATGATCGTGTCCACATGCAGTTGTGCACACTGAACTGTTAGAATGAGTGTGTCCCTGTGGAGGTGTGCACACTGAACTGGTAGAATGATTATGTACACATGGAGGTGTGCACACTGAACTTTTAGAATGAGTGTGTCCCTGTGGAGGTGTGCACAATGAAATGTTAGAATGAGTGTGCCCACATGGAGGTGTGCACACTGAACTGTTAGAATATGTGCACATGGAGGTGTGCACACTGAACTGTTAGAATGACTGTTTCCACATGGAGGTGTGCACACTGAACTGTTAGAATGAGTGTGCCCACATGGAGGTGTGCACACTGAACTGTTAGAATGTGTGTGTCCACATGGAGGTGTGCACAATGTAATGTTAGAATGAGTGTGTCCACATGGAGGTGTGCACACTGAACTGTTAGAATGAGTGTGTCTACATGGAGGTGTGCATACTGAACTGTTAGAATGAGTGTGTCCACATGGAAGTGTGCACACTGAACTGTTAGAATGAGTGTGCCCACATGGAGTTGTGCACACTGAACTGTTAGAATGAGTGAGTCCACATGGAGGTGTGCACACTGAACTGTTAGAATGAGTGTATCCCTGTGGAGGTGTGCACACTGAACTGTTAGAATGAGTGTGCCCACATGGAGGTGTGCACACTGAACAGTTAGAATGAGTGTGTCCACATGGAGTTGTGCACACTGAACTGTTAGAATGAGTGTGCCCACATGGAGGTGTGCACAATGAACTGTTAGAATGAGTGTGTCCACATGGAGGTGTGCACACTGAACTGTTAGAATGAGTGTACCCACATGGAGGTGTGCACAATGAACTGTTAGAATGAGTGTGTCCACATGGAGGTGTGCACATTGAACTGTTAGAATGAGTGTGTCCACATGGAGGTGTGCACACTGAACTGTTAGAATGAGTGTGCCCATATGGAGGTGTGCACAATGTGCTGTTAGAATGAGTGTGTCCACATGGATGTGTGCACACTGATCTGTTAGAATCAGTGTGCCCACATGGAGGTGTGCACACTGAACTTTTAGAATGAGTGTGTCCACATGGAGGTGTGCACACTGAACTGTTAGAATGATTGTGTCCACATGGAGGTGTGCACACTGAACTGTTTGAATGAGTGTGTCCACATGGAGGTGTGCACACTGAACTGTTAGAATGATTGTGTCCACATGCAGGTGTGCACATGAACTGTTAGAATGAGTGTGTCCCTGTGGAGGTGTGCACACTGAACTGTTAAAATGAGTGTGCCCACATGGAGGTGTGCACACTGAACTGTTAGAATGAGTGTGTCCCTGTGGAGGTTTGCACACTGAACTGTTAGAATGAGTGTGTCCACATGGAGGTGTGCACACTGAACTGTTAGAATGTGTGTGTCCACATGGAGATGTACACACTGAACTGTTAGAATGAGTGTGCCCACATGGAGGTGTGCACTCTGAACTGTTAGAATGAGTGTGCCCACATACAGGTGTGCACACTGAACTGTTAGAATGATTGTGTCCACATGGAGGTGTGCACACTGAACTGTTAGAATGACTGTATCCACATGGAGGTGAGCACACTGAACTGTTAGAATGAGTGTGCCCACATGGAGGTGTGCACACTGAACTGTTAGAATGTGTGTGTCCACATGGAGGTGTGCACACTGAACTGTTAGAGTGAGTGTGTCCACATGGAGTTGTGCACACTGAACTGTTAGAATATGTGCACATGGAGGTGTGCACACTGGAATGTTAGAATGAGTGTGTCCACATGGAGGTGTGCACACTGAACTGTTAGAATGAGTGTGTCTACATGGAGGTGTGCACACTGAACTGTTAGAATGAGTGTGTCCACATGGAAGTGTGCACAATGAACTGTTAGAATGAGTGTGTCCACATGGAGGTGTGCACACTGAACTGTTAGAATGAGTGTGTCCCTGTGGAGGTGTGCACACTGAACTGTTAGAATGAGTGTGCCCACATGGAGGTGTGCACACTGAACAGTTAGAATGAGTGTGTCCACATGGAGGTGTGCACACTGAACTGTTAGAATGAGTGTGCCCACCTGGAGGTGGGCACAACGAACTGTTAGAATGAGTGTGTCCACATGGAGGTGTGCGCACTGAACTGTTAGAATGAGTGTGCGCACATGGAGGTGTGCACACTGAACTGTTAGAATGAGTGTGTCCACATGGAGGTGTGCACACTGAACTGTTAGAATGAGTGTGTCCACATGGAGGTGTGCACACTGAACTGTTAGAATGAGTGTGTCCACATGGAGGTGTGCACACTGAACTGTTAGAATGATTGTGTCCACATGGAGGTGTGCACTCTGAACTGTTACAATGAGTGTGCCCACATGGAGGTGTGCACACTGAACTGTTAGAATGAGTGTGCCCACATGGAGGTGTGCACACTGAACTGTTATAATGTGTCCACATGGAGGTGTGCACACTGAACTGTTAGAATGATTGTGTCCACATGGTGGTGTCCACACTGAACTGTTAGAATGAGTGTGTCCACATTGAGGTGTGCACACTGAAATGTTAGAATGAGTGTGTCCTCATGGAGGTGTGCACTCTGAACTGATAGAATGATCGTGTCCACATGCAGTTGTGCACACTGAACTGTTAGAATGAGTGTGTCCCTGTGGAGGTGTGCACACTGAACTGGTAGAATGATTATGTACACATGGAGGTGTGCACACTGAACTGTTAGAATGAGTGTGTCCACATGCAGGTGTGCACACTGAACTGTTAGAATGAGTGTGCCCACATGGAGGTGTGAACATTGAACTGTTAGAATGGGTGTGCCCACATGGAGGTGTGCACACTGAACTGTTAGAATGAGTGTGCCCACTTGGAGTTGTGCACACTGAACTGTTAGAATGGGTGTATCCCTGTGGAGGTGTGCACACTGAACTGGTAAAATGAGTGTGTCCACATGGAGGTGTGCACACTGAACTGTTAGAATGTGTGTGTCCACATGGAGGTGTGCACAATGAACTGTTAGAATGAGTATGCCCACATGGAGGTGTGCACACTGAACTGTTAGAATTATTGTGTCCACATGCTGGTGTGCACACTGAACTGTTAGAATGAGTGTGTCCCTGTGTAGGTATGCACACTGAACTGTTAGAATGATTGTGTCCACATGGAGGTGTGCACACTGATCTGTTAGAATGAGTGTGTCCCTGTGGAGGTGTGCACACTGAACTGTTAGAATGAGTGTGCCCACATGCAGGTTAGCTCACTGAAATGTTAGAATGAGTGTGTCCTCATGGAGGTGTGCACTCTGAACTGATAGAATGATCGTGTCCACATGCAGTTGTGCACACTGAACTGTTAGAATGAGTGTGTCCCTGTGGAGGTGTGCACACTGAACTGTAGAATGATTATGTACACATGGAGGTGTGCACACTGAACTGTTAGAATGAGTGTGTCCCTGTGGAGGTGTGCACAATGAAATGTTAGAATGAGTGTGTCCACATGGAGGTGTGCACACTGAAGTCTTAGAATTTGTCCACATGGAGGTGTGCACACTGAACTGTTAGAAAGTGTGTCCACATGGAGGTGTGCAAACTGAACTGTTAGAATGAGTGTGCCCACATGGAGTAGTGCACACTGAACTGTTAGAATGATTGTGTCCACATGGAGGTGTGCACACTGAACTTTTAGAATGAGTATGCCCACATGGAGTTGTGCACACTGAACTGTTAGAATGAGTGTGTCCCTGTGTAGGTGTGCACACTGAACCGTTAGAATGATTGTGTCCACATGGAGGTGTGCACACTGAACTGTTAGAATAAGTGTGTCCACATGGAGGTGTGCACACTGATCTGTTAGAATGAGTGTGTCCCTGTGAGGTGTGCACACTGATCTGTTAGAATGAGTGTGTCCACATGGAGGTGTGCACACTGAACTGTTAGAATGAGTGTGTCACATGGAGGTGTGCACACCGAAAATTTAGAATTTGTCCACATGGTGATGTGCACACTGAACTGTTAGAATGAGTGTGTCCACATGGAGGTGTGCACACTGAACTGTTAGAATAAGTGTGTCAACATGGAGGTGTGCACACTGAACTGTTAGAATGAGTGTGTCCACATGGAGGTGTGCACACTGAACTGTTAGAATGAGTGCGTCCACATGGATGTGTGCACACTGAACTGTTAGAATGAGTGTGTCCACATGGAGGTGTGCACACTGAACTGTTAGAATGAGTGTGTCCCTGTGGAGGTGTGCACACTGAAATGTTAGAATGAGTGTGTCCACATGGAGGTGTTGCACACTGAAGTGTTAGAATTTGTCCACATGGAGTGTGCACACTGAACTGTTAGAATGTGTGTGTCCACATGGAGGTGTGCAAACTGAACTGTTAGAATGAGTGTGCCCACATGGAGTAGTGCACACTGAACTGTTAGAATGATTGTGTCCACATGCAGGTGTGCACACTGAACTGTTAGGATGAGTGTGTCCTGTGGTGGTGTGCACACTGAACTGTTAGAATGATTGTGTCCACATGGAGGTGTGCACACTGAACTGTTAGAATGATTGTGTCCCTGTGGAGGTGTGCACAGTGAAATGTTAGAATGAGTGTGTCCACATGGAGTGTGCACACCGAAGTGTTAGAATTCGTCCACATGGAGGTGTGCACACTGAACTGTTAGAATGAGTGTGTCCACATGGAGGTGTGCACACTGAAATGTTAGAATGAGTGTGTCCACATGGAGGTGTACACACTGAACTGTTAAAATGTGTGTGCCCACATGGAGGTGTTCACACTGAACTGGTTAGAATGAGTGTGTCCATATGGAGGTGTGCACACTGAACTGTTAGAATGGGTGTGTCCCTGTGGAGGTGTGCACACTGAACTGTTAGAATGAGTGTGTCCCTGTGGAGGTGTGCATACTGAAATGTTAGAAAGAGTGTGTCCACATGGAGGTGTGCACACGGAAGTGTTAAAATTTGTCCACATGGAGATGTGCACACTGAACTGTTAGAATGAGTGTGTCCACATGGAGGTGTGCACACAGAAACTGTTAGAATGAGTGTGCCCACATGGAGGTGTGCACACTGAACTGTTAGAATGAGTGTGCCCACATGGAGGTGTGCACACTGTAATGTTAGAATGAGTGTGTCCACATGGAGGTGTGCACACTGAACTGTTAGAATGAGTGTGTCCACATGGAGGTGTGCACACTGAGCTGTTAGAATGAGTGTGCCCACATGGAGGTGTGCACACTGAACTGTTAGAATGAGTATGCCCACATGGAGGTGTGCACACTGAACTGTTAGAATGAGTGTGTCCACATGGAGGTGTGCACACTGAACTGTTAGAATATGTGCACATAAAGGTGTGCACACTGAACTGTTAGAATGAGTTTGTCCACATGGAGGTGTGCACACTGAACTGTTAGAATGAGTGTGTCCACATGGAGGTGTGCACACTGAACTGTTAGAATGAGTGTGTCCACATGGAAGTGTGCACACTGAACTGTTAGAATGAGTGTGCCCACATGGAGGTGTGCACACTGAACTGTCAGAATGAGTGTGTCCACATGGAGGTGTGCACACTGAACTGTTAGAATGAGTGTATCCCTGTGGAGGTGTGCACACTGAACTGTTAGAATGAGTGTGCCCACATGGAGGTGTGCACACTGAACATTTAGAATGAGTGTGTCCACATGGAGGTGTGCACACTGAACTGTTAGAATGAGTTGCCCACATGGTGCTGTGCACACTGAACTGTTAGAATGAGTGTGCCCACATGGAGGTGTGCACACTGAACGGTTAGAAATGAGTGTGCCCACATGGAGGTGTGCACACTGAACTGTTAGAATGAGTGTGTCCACAAGGGGGTGTGCACACTGAACTGTTAGAATGAGTGTGTCCACATGGAGGGTGTGGACACTGAACTGTTAGAATGAGTGTGCCCACATGGAGGTGTGCACACTGAAACTGTTAGAATGAGTGTGTCCACATGGAGTTGTGCACACTGAACTGTTAGATTGTGTCCACATGGAGGTGTGCACACTGAACTCCTAGAATGATTGTGTCCACATGTAGGTGTGCACACTGAACTGTTAGAATGGGTGTATCCCTCTGGAGATGTGCACAATGAACTGTTAAAATGAGTGTGTCCACATGGAGGTGTGCACACTGAAATGTTAGTATGAGTGTGCCCACATGGAGGTGTGCACACTGAACTGTTAGAATGAGTGTGTCCCTGTGGAGGTGTGCACACTGAACTGTTAGAATGAGTGTGCCCACATGGAGGTGTGCACACTGAACTGTTAGAATGAGTGTGCCCACATTTAGGTGTGCACACTGAACTGTTAGAATGAGTGTGTCCACATGGAGGTGTGCACACTGAACTGTTAGAATGTGTCCACATGGAGGTGTGCACACTGAACTGTTAGAATGAATGTGTCCACATGGAGGTGTGCACACTGAACTGTTAGAATGAGTGTGTCGCTGTGGAGGTGTGCACACTGAACTGTTAGAATGAGTGTACCCACATGGAGGTGTGCACACTGAACTGTTAGAATGAGTGTGTCCACATGAGGTGTGCACACCGAAGTGTTAGAATTCGTCCACATGGTGGTGTGCACACTGAACTGTTAGAATGAGTGTGTCCACATGGAGGTGTGCACACTGAAATGTTAGAATGAGTGTGTCCACATGAGGTGTACACACTGAACTGTTAAAATGTGTGTGCCCACATGGAGGTGTTCACACTGAACTGTTAGAATGAGTGTGTCCATATGGAGGTGTGCACACTGAACTGTTAGAATGGGTGTGTCCCTGTGGAGGTGTGCACACTGAACTGTTAGAATGAGTGTGTCCCTGTGGAGGTGTGCATACTGAAATGTTAGAAACAGTGTGTCCGCAATGGAGGTGTGCACACGGAAGTGTTAAAATTTGTCCACATGGAGATGTGCACACTGAACTGTTAGAATTAGTGTGTCCACAGGAGGTGTGCACACTGAACTGTTAGAATGAGTGTGCCCACATGGAGGTGTGCACACTGAACTGTTAGAATGAGTGTGCCCACATGGAGTGTGCACACTGTAATGTTAGAATGAGTGTGTCCACATGGAGGTGTGCACACTGAACTGTTACAATGAGTGTGTCCACATGGAGGTGTGCACACTGAGCTGTTAGAATGAGTGTGCCCACATGGAGGTGTGCACACTGAACTGTTAGAATGAGTATGCCCACATGGAGGTGTGCACACTGAACTGTTAGAATGAGTGTGTCAACATGGAGGTGTGCACACTGAACTGTTTAGAATATGTGCACATAAAGTGTGCACACTGAACTGTTAGAATGAGTGTGTCCACATGGAGGTGTGCACACTGAACTGTTAGAATGAGTGTGTCCACATGGAGGTGTGCACACTGAACTGTTAGAATGAGTGTGTCCACATGGAAGTGTGCACACTGAACTGTTAGAATGAGTGTGCCCATATGGAGGTGTGCACACTGAACTGTCAGAATGAGTGTGTCCACATGGAGGTGTGCACACTGAACTGTTAGAATGAGTGTATCCCTGTGGAGGTGTGCACACTGAACTGTTAGATTGAGTGTGCCCACATGGAGGTGTGCACACTGAACATTTAGAATGAGTGTGTCCACATGGAGGTGTGCACACTGAACTGTTAGAATGAGTTGCCCACATGGTGCTGTGCACACTGAACTGTTAGAATGAGTGTGCCCACATGGAGGTGTGCACACTGAACGGTTAGAAATGAGTGTGCCCACATGGAGGTGTGCACACTGAACTGTTAGAATGAGTGTGTCCACATGGGGGTGTGCACACTGAACTGTTAGAATGAGTGTGTCCACATGGAGGTGTGCACACTGAACTGTTAGAATGAGTGTGCCCACATGGACGTGTGCACACTGAACTGTTAGAATGAGTGTGTCCACATGGAGTTGTGTACACTGAACTGTTAGATTGTGTCCACATGGAGGTGCGCACACTGAACTCTTAGAATGATTGTGTCCACATGGAGGTGTGCACACTGACTGTTAGAATGGTGTATCCCTCTGGAGGTGTGCACAATGAACTGTTAAAATGAGTGTGTCCACATGGAGGTGTGCACACTGAAATGTTAGTATGAGTGTGCCCACATGGAGGTGTGCACACTGAACTGTTAGA
>NW_026736843.1:0-57667 GCF_949786415.1 Peromyscus eremicus | reverse complement strand
TAAGGCGAGCTAGCATTTGTTTCCCAGTCCTAAATGGAGCTGAATCACATGCAGTTTCTGGTCCTACGAGCAAGAGTTGTTTTCTGGTAAAAAGAGTCACTGTTGCGCTCCCATTGTCATACACAGGGCAAATAGCACTGGCGTCTGTTCCCAGCATGTACAGTGTATTGGACTGAAGAGGATCTACTGTTCTTGTCAGTTTCCTAAGCAGAATTGAACTAGATATGGCCGTATTTGTAGGAAGCACAGTAATTTTGTTCTGAGCAAACTCACTGTTCTGGCCCTATAGGAAACACAGTAGAGTAGAAGAGTGCTCTTTTCTCAAAAGCAGAGTGTGTTTCTTGTAAGGCGAGCTAGCGTTTGTTTCCCAGTCCTAAATGGAGTTGAATCACATACAGTTTCTGGTCCTATGAGCAAGAGTTGTTTTCTGGTAAGGAAAGTCACTATTGCACTCCCATTGCCATACACAGTTCAAATAGCACTCGTGTCTGTTCCCAGCAAGTACAGTGTATTGGACTGAAGAGGAGCTACTGTTCTTGTCAGTTTCCTAAGCAGAGTTGAACTAGATATGGCCCGTGTGTGTAGGAAACACAGTTCTTTTGTTCTGAGCAAGCTCAGTGTTCGGACCTCATATGAACCACAGTAGAATAGAAGACTGCTCTTTTCTCAAAAGCAGAGTGTGTTTCTTGTAAGGCGAGCTAGCGTTTGTTTCCCAGTCCTAAATGGAGTTGAATCACATGCAGTTTTTGTTCCTACGAGGAAGAGGTGTTTTCTGATAAGAAGAGTCACTATTGCGCTCCTATTTCTATACACAGTACAAATAGGACTCTCGTCTGTTCCCAGCTAGTACAGTGTATTGGACTGAAGAGGAGCTACCGTTCTAGTCAGTTTCCTAAGCAGAGTTGAACTAAATATGGCCTGTGTATGTAGGAAGCACAGTTCTTTTGTTCTGAGCAAGCTCACTGTTCGGACCCCATAGGAAACACAGTAGAGAAGAAGAGTGCTCTTTTTTCAAAAGCAGAGTGTGTTTCTTGTAAGGCAAGCTAGCGTTTGTTTCCCAGTACTAAATGGAGTTGAATCACATCCTGTTTTTGGTCCTACGATCAAGAGTTTTTTTCTGGTAAGGAAAGTCACTATTGCGCTCCCATTGTCAGACACAGGGCAAATAGCACTGGCGTCTGTTCCCAGCATGTACAGTGTATTGGACTGAAGAGGATCTACTGTTCTTGTCAGTTTCCTAAGCAGAATTGAACTAGATATGGCCCGTGTGTGTAGGAAGCACAGTTCTTTTGTTCTGAGCAAACTCACTGTTCTGGCCCTATAGGAAACACAGTAGAGTAGAAGAGTGCTCTTTTCTCAAAAGCAGAGTGTGTTTCTTGTAAGGCGAGCTAGCGTTTGTTTCCCAGTCCTAAATGGAGTTGAACCACATGCAGTTTCTGGTCCTACGAGCAAGAGTTGTTTTCTGGTAAGGAAAGTCACTATTGCACTCCCATTGCCATACACAGTTCAAATAGCACTCGTGTCTGTTCCCAGCAAGTACAGTGTATTGGACTGAAGAGGAGCTACTGTTCTTGTCAGTTTCCTAAGCAGAGTTGAACGAGATATGGCCCATGTGTGTAGGAAGCACAGTTCTTTTGTTCTCAGCAAGCTCACTGTTCGGACACCATATGAACCACAGTGAAATAGAAGACTGCTCTTTTCTCAAAAGCAGAGTGTGTTTCTTGTAAGGCGAGCTAGCATTTGTTTCCCAGTCCTAAATGGAGTTGAATCCCATGCAGTTTTTGGTCCTACGAGCAAGAGTTGTTTATTCGTAAGCAA
Source organism: Peromyscus eremicus (assembly GCF_949786415.1). Taxonomy (NCBI): domain Eukaryota; kingdom Metazoa; phylum Chordata; class Mammalia; order Rodentia; family Cricetidae; genus Peromyscus; species Peromyscus eremicus. The sequence continues at coordinate 55,849 of NW_026736843.1, read as the reverse complement.
AGTCACTATTGCGCTCCCATTGCCATACACAGTGCAAATAGCACTCGCGTCTGTTCCCAGCAAGTACAGTGTATTGGACTGAAGAGGAGCTACTGTTCTTGTCAGATTCCTAAGCAGAGTTGAACTAGATATGGCCCATGTGTGTAAGAAGCCCAGTTCTTTTGTTCTGAGCAAGCTCAATGTTCGGACCCCATATGAAGCACAGTAGAATAGAAGACTGCTCTTTTTTCAAAAGCAGAGTGTGTTTCTTGTAAGGCAAGCTAGCGTTTGTTTCCCAGTCCTAAATGGAGTTGAATCACATGCAGTTTTTGGTGCTACGAGCAAAAGTTATTTTCTGGTAAGGAAAGTCACTATTGCGCTCCCTTTGCCATACACAGTGCAAATAGCACTCGAGTCTGTTCACAGCAAGTACAGTGTATTGGACTGAAGAGGAGCTACTGTTCTTGTCAGTTTCCTAAGCAGAGTTGAACTAGATATGGTCCATGTGTGTAGGAAGCACAGTTCTTTTGTACTCAGCAAGCTCACTGTTCGGACACCATAGGAAACACAGTAGAGTAGAAGAGTGCTCTTTTCTCAAAAGCAGAGTGTGTTTCTTGTAAGGCGAGCTAGCGTTTGTTTCCCAGTCCTAAATGGAGTTGAATGACATGCAGTTTTTTGTCCTACGAGCAAGAGTTGTTTTCTGGTAAAAAGAGTCACTCTTGCGCTCCCATTGTCATACACAGGGCAAATAGCACTGGCGTCTGTTCCCAGCATGTACAGTGTATTGGACTGAAGAGGATCTACTGTTCTTGTCAGTTTCCTAAGCAGAATTGAACTAGATATGGCCGTATTTGTAGGAAGCACAGTAATTTTGTTCTGAGCAAACTCACTGTTCTGGCCCTATAGGAAACACAGTAGAGTAGAAGAGTGCTCTTTTCTCAAAAGCAGAGTGTGTTTCTTGTAAGGCGAGCTAGCGTTTGTTTCCCAGTCCTAAATGGAGTTGAATCACATACAGTTTCTGGTCCTATGAGCAAGAGTTGTTTTCTGGTAAGGAAAGTCACTATTGCACTCCCATTGCCATACACAGTTCAAATAGCACTCGTGTCTGTTCCCAGCAAGTACAGTGTATTGGACTGAAGAGGAGCTACTGTTCATGTCATTTTCCTAAGCAGAGTTGAATTAGATATGGCGTGAGTGTGTAGGAAGCACAGTTCTTTTGTTTTCAGCAAGCTCACTGTTCAGACCCCATAGAAAACACAGTAGAGTAGAAGAGTGCTCTTTACTCAAAAAGAAGAGTGTGTTTCTTGTAAGGCGAGCTAGTGTTTGTTTCCCAGTCCTAAATGGAGTAGAATCACATGCAGTTTTTGGTCCTACGAGCAAGAGTTGTTTTTTGGTAAGGAAAGTCACTATTGCGCTCCATTTCCATACACAGTGCAAATAGCACTCACGTCTGTTCGAAGCAAGTACAGTGTATTGGACTGAAGAGGAGCTACTGTTCTCGTCAGTTTCCAAAGCAGAGTTGAACTAGATATGGCCCGTGTGTTTAGGAAGCACAGTTCTTTTGTTCTGAGAAAGCTCACTGTTCTGGCCCTATAGGAAACACAGTAGAGTAGAAGAGTGCTCTTTTCTAAAAAACAGAGTGTGTTTCATGTCAGGCGAGCTAGCGTTTGTTTCCCAGTCCTAAATGGAGCTGAATTACATGCAGTTTCTGGTCCTAGGAGCAAGAGTTGTTTTCTGGTAAGAAGAGTCACTATTATGCTTCCATTGTCATACACAGGGCAAATAGCACTGGCGTCTGTTCCCAGCATGTACAGTTTATTGGACTGAAGACGAGCTACTGTTCTTCTCAGGTTCCTAAGCAGAGTTGAACTAGATATGGCCCGTGTGTGTAGGAAGCACAGTTCTTTTGTTCTCAGCAAGCTCACTGTTCGGACCCCATAGGAAACACAGTAGAGTAGATGTGTACCCTATTCTCAAAAGCCGAGCGTGTTTCTTTTAAGGAGTGCTAGCGTTTGTTTCCCTGTCCTAAGTGGATTGAATCAAATGCAGTTTCTGGTCCTAAGAGCAAGAGTTGTTTCCTGGTAAGAAGATTCACTATTTTGCACTTATTGCCGTACACAGTGCAAATAGCACTCGCGTCTGTTCCCACCAAGTACAGTGTATTGGACTGAAGAGGAGCTACTGTTCTTGTTAGCTTTCCTAAGCAGAGTTGAACTAGATATGGCCCGTGTGTGTAGGAAGCACAGTTCTTTTGTTCTCAGCAAGCTCACTGTTCGGACCCCATTGGAAACACAGTAGAGTAGAAGAGTGCTCTTTTCTCAAAAGCAGAGTGTGTTTCTTGTAAGGCAAGCTAGGGTTTGTTTCCCAGTCCTAAATGGAGTGGAATCAAATGCAGTTTTTGGTCTTACGAGCAAGAGTTTTTTTCTGGTAAGAAGAGTCACTATTGCGCTCCCATTGCCATACACAGTGCAAATAGCACTCGTGTCTGTTCCCAGCAAATACAGTGTATTGGACTGAAGAGGAGCTACTGTTCTTGTCAGTTTCCTATGCAGAATTGAACTAGATATGGCCCGTGTCTAGGAAGCACAGTTCTTTTCTTCTGAGCAAGCTCACTGTTCTGGCCCTACAGGAAACACAGTAGAGTAGAAGAGTGCTCTTTTCTCAAAAGCAGAGTGTGTTTCTTGTAAGGCGAGCTAGCGTTTGTTTCCCAGTCCTAAGTGGAGTTGAATAACATGCAGTTTCTGGTCCTATGAGCAAGAGTTGTTTTCTGGTAAGAAGAGTCACTATTGTGCTCCCATTGCTGTACACAGTGCAAATAGCACTCGCGTCTGTTCCCAGCAAGTACAGTGTATTGGACTGAAGAGGATCTACTGTTCTCGTCAGTTTCCTAAGCAGAGTTGAACTAGATATGGCCGTGTGTGTAGGAAGCACAGTTCTTTTGTTCTGAGCAAGCTCACTGTTCTGGTCCTATAGGAAACACAGTAGAGTAGAAGAGAGCTCTTTTCTCAAAAGCAGAGTGTGTTTCTTGTAAGGCGAGCTTGCGTTTGTTTCCCAGTCCTAAATGGAGTTGAATCACATGCATTTTCTGGTTTTATGAGCAAGAGTTGTTTTGTGGTATGAAGAGTCACAATTGTGCTCCCATTGTCATACACAGTGCAAATAGCATTCGCGTCTGTTCCCAGCAATTACATTGTATTGGACTGAAGAGGATCTACTGTTATTGTCAGTTTCCTAAGGAGAATTGAACTAGATATGGCCGTGTGTGTAGGAAGCACAGTTCTTTTGTTCTGAGCAAGCTCACTTCTCTGGCGCTAAAGGAAACACAGTAGAGTAGAAGAGTGCTCCTTCCTCAAAAGCAGAGTGTGTTACTTGTAAGGCGAGCTAGCATTTGTTTCCCAGTCCTAAATGGAGTTGAATCACATGCAGGTTTTGGTCCTACGAGCAAGAGTTGCTTTCTGGTAAGGAAAGTCACTATTGTGCTCCCATTGCCATACACAGTGCAAATAGCACTGGCATCTGTTGCCAGTAAGTACAGTGTATTGGACTGAAGAGGAGCTACTTCTCTTGTCAGTTTCCTCAGCAGAGTTGAACTAGATATGGCCCGGGTGTACGAAGCACAGTTCTTTTGTTCTGAGCAAGTTCTCTGTTTGGACCCCATAGGAAACACAGTAGAGTAGAAGAGTGCTCTTTTGTCAAAAGCAGAGTGTGTTTCTTGTAAGGCAAGCTAGCGTTTGTTTCCCAGTCCTAAATGGAGTTGAAATACACATGCAGTTTCTGGTCCTACGAGCGAGAGTTGTTTTCTGGTAAGAAGAGTCCATTTTGCGCTCCCTTTGCCATACACAGTGCAATAGCACTCGCGTCTGTTCCCAGCAAGTACAGTGTATTGGACTGAAGAGGAGCTACTGTTCTTGTCAGTTTCCTAAGCAGAGTTGAACTAGATATGGCACGTGTGCATAGGAACCACAATTCTTTTGTTCTGAGCAAGCTCAATGTTCTGGCCCTATAGGAAACACAGTAGAGTAGAAGAGTGCTCTTTTCTCAAAAGCAGAAAGTGTTTCTTGTAAGGCGAGCTAGTGTTTGTTTCTCAGTTCTAAATGGAGTAGAATCACATGCAGTTTCTGGTCCTACGAGCAAGAGTTGTTTTCTGGTAAGAAGAGTCACTATTGCGCTCCCATTGCCATACACAGTGCAAATCGCACTGGCGTTTGTTCCCAGCATGTACAGTGTATTGGACTGAAGAGGATCTACTGTTCTTGTCAGTTTACTAAGCAGAATTGAACGAAATATGGCCGTGTGTAGGAAGCACAGTTCTTTTGTTCTGAGCAAGCTCACTTTCTGGCGCTATAGGAAACACAGTAGAGTAGAAGAGTGCTGTTTTCTCAAAAGCAGAGTGTGTTTCTTGTAAGGCGAGCTAGCATTTGTTTCCAAGTCCTAAATGGAGTTGAATCACATGCAGTTTCTGGTCCTACACGCAAGAGTTGTTTTCTGGTAAGGAAAGTCACTATTGTGCTCCCATTGACATACACAGTGCAAATAGCACTCGCATCTGTTCCCAGCAAGTACAGTGTGTTGGACTGAAGAGGAGCTACTGTTCATGTTATTTTCCTAAGCAGAGTTGAATTAGATATGGCGTGAGTGTGTAGGAAGCACAGTTCTTTTGTTCTCCACAAGCTCACTTTTCGGACCCCATAGAAAACACAGTAGAGTAGAAGAGTGCTCTTTACTGAAAAAGAAGACTGTGTTTCTTGTAAGGCGAGCTAGTGTTTGTTTCCCAGTCCTAAATGGAGTTGAATCACATGCAGTTTTTGGTCCTACGAGCAAGAGTTGTTTTTTGGTAAGGAAAGTCACTATTGCGCTCCATTTCCATACACAGTGCAAATAGCACTCGCGTCTGTTCGAAGCAAGTACAGTCTATTGGACTGAAGAGGAGCTACTGTTCTCGTCAGTTTCAAAAGCAGAGTTGAACTAGATATGGCCCATGTGTGTAGGAAGCACAGTTCTTTTGTTCTGAGAAAGCTCACTGTTCTGGCCCTATAGGAAACACAGTAGAGTAGAAGAGTGCTCTTTTCTCAAAAGCAGAAAGTGTTTCTTGTAAGGCGAGATAGTGTTTGTTTCCCAGTTCTAAATGGAGTTGAATCACATGCAGTTTCTGGTCCTACGAGCAAGAGTTGTTTTCTGGTAAGAAGAGTCACTATTGAGCTCCCATTGCCATACACAGTGCAACTCGCACAGGCGTTTGTTCCCAGCATGTACAGTGTATTGGACTGAAGAGGATCTACTGTTCTTGTCAGTTTACTAAGCAGAATTGAACGAAATATGGCCGTGTGTAGGAAGCACAGTTCTTTTGTTCTGAGCAAGCTCACTTTTCTGGCTTATAGGAAACACAGTAGAGTAGAAGAGTGCTCTTTTCTCAAAAGCAGAGTGTGTTTCTTGTAAGGCGAGCTAGCATTTGTTTCCAAGTCCTAAATGGAGTTGAATCACATGCAGTTTCTGGTCCTACACGCAAGAGTTGTTTTCTGGTAAGGAAAGTCACTATTGCGCTCCCATTGACATACACAGTGCAAATAGCACTCGCATCTGTTCCCAGCAAGTACAGTGTATTGGACTGAAGAGGAGCTACTGTTCATGTTATTTTCCTAAGCAGAGTTGAATTAGATATGGCGTGAGTGTGTAGGAAGCACAGTTCTTTTGTTCTCAGCAAGCTCACTGTTCGGACCCCATAGAAAACACAGTAGAGTAGAAGAGTGCTCTTTACTCAAAAAGAAAACTGTGTTTCTCGTAAGGCGAGCTAGTGTTTGTTTCCCAGTCCTAAATGGAGTTGAATCACATGCAGTTTTTGGTCCTACGAGCAAGAGTTGTTTTTTGGTAAGAAGAGTCACTATTGCGCTCCCATTGCCATACACAGTAAAAATAACACTCGCGTCTGTTCCCAGCAAGTACAGTGTATTGGACTGAAGAGGAGCTACTCTTCTTGTCAGTTTCCTAAGCAGAGTTGAACTAGATATGGCACGTGTGTGTAGGAAGCACAGTTCTTTTGTTCTGAGCAAGCTCACTGTTCTGGCCCTATAGGAAACACAGTAGAGTAGAAGAGTGCTCTTTTCTCAAAAGCAGAAAGTGTTTCTTGTAAGGCGAGATAGTGTTTGTTTCCCAGTTCTAAATTGAGTTGAATCACATGCAGTTTCTGGTCCTACGAGCAAGAGTTGTTTTCTGGTTAGAAGAGTCACTATTGCGCTCCCATTGCCATACACAGTGCAACTCGCACGGGCGTTTGTTCCCAGCATGTACAGTGTATTGGACTGAAGAGGATCTACTGTTCTTGTCCATTTACTAAGCAGAATTGAACGAAATATGGCCGTGTGTAGGAAGCACAGTTCTTTTGTTCTGAGCAAGCTCACTTTTCTGGCTTATAGGAAACACAGTAGAGTAGACAGGTGCTCTTTTCTCAAAAGCAGAGTGTGTTTCTTGTAAGGCGAGCTAGCATTTGTTTCCAAGTCCTAAATGGAGTTGAATCACATGCAGTTTCTGGTCCTACACGCAAGATTTGTTTTCTGGTAAGGAAAGTCACTATTGCGCTCCCATTGACATACACAGTGCAAATAGCACTCGCATCTGTTCCCAGCAAGTACAGTGTATTGGACTGAAGAGGAGCTACTGTTCATGTTATTTTCCTAAGCAGAGTTGAATTAGATATGGCGTGAGTGTGTAGGAAGCACAGTTCTTTTGTTCTCAGCAAGCTCACTGTTCGGACCCCATAGAAAACACAGTAGAGTAGAAGAGTGCTCTTTACTCAAAAAGAAAACTGTGTTTCTCGTAAGGCGAGCTAGTGTTTGTTTCACAGTCCTAAATGGAGTTGAATCACATGCAGTTTTTGGTCCTACGAGCAAGAGTTGTGTTTTGGTAAGAAGAGTCACTATTGCGCTCCCATTGCCATACACAGTAAAAATAGCACTCGCGTCTGTTCCCAGCAAGTACAGTGTATTGGACTGAAGAGGAGCTACTCTTCTTGTCAGTTTCTTAAGCAGAGTTGAACTAGATATGGCACCTGTGTGTAGGAAGCACAGTTCTTTTGTTCTGAGCAAGCTCACTGTTCTGGCCCTATAGGAAACACAGTAGAGTAGAAGAGTGCTCTTTTCTCAAAAGCAGAAAGTGTTTCTTGTAAGGCGAGATAGTGTTTGTTCCTCAGTTCTAAATGGAGTTGAATCACATGCAGTTTCTGGTCCTACGAGCAAGAGTTGTTTTCTGGTAAGAAGAGTCACTATTGCGCTCCCATTGCCATACACAGTGCAACTCGCACGGGCGTTTGTTCCCAGCATGTACAGTGTATTGGACTGAAGAGGATCTACTGTTCTTGTCAGTTTACTAAGCAGAATTGAACGAAATATGGCCGTGTGTAGGAAGCACAGTTCTTTTGTTCTGAGCAAGCTCACTTTTCTGGCTTATAGGAAACACAGTAGTGTAGAAGAGTGCTCTTTTCTCAAAAGCAGAGTGTGTTTCTTGTAAGGCGAGCTAGCATTTGTTTCCAAGTCCTAAATGGAGTTGAATCACATGCATTTTCTGGTCCTACACGCAAGAGTTGTTTTCTGGTAAGGAAAGTCACTATTGCGCTCCATTTCCATACACAGTGCAAATAGCACTCACGTCTGTTCGAAGCAAGTACAGTGTATTGGACTGAAAAGGAGCTACTATTCTCGTCAGTTTCCAAAGCAGAGTTGAACTAGATATGGCCCGTGTATGTAGGAAGCACAGTTCTTTTGTTCTGAGAAAGCTCACTGTTCTGGCCCTATAGGAAACACAGTAGAGTAGAAGAGTGCTCTTTTCTAAAAAACAGAGTGTGTTTCATGTCAGGCGAGCTAGCGTTTGTTTCCCAGTCCTAAATGGAGCTGAATTACATGAAGTTTCTGGTCCTAGGAGCAAGAGTTGTTTTCTGGTAAGAAGAGTCACTATTATGCTCCCATTGTCATACACATTACAAATAGCACTGGCGTCTGTTCCCAGCATGTACAGTTTATTGGACTGAAGAGGAGCTACTGTTCTTGTCAGGTTCCTAAGCAGAGTTGAACTAGATATGGCCCGTGTGTGTAGGAAGCACAGTTCTTTTGTTCTCAGCAAGCTCACTGTTCGGACCCCATAGGAAACACAGTAGAGTAGATGTGTGCCCTATTCTCAAAAGCCGAGCGTGTTTCTTGTAAGCCGAGCTAGCGTTTGTTTCCCAGTCCTAAGTGGATTGAATCAAATGCAGTTTCTGGTCCTAAGAGCAAGAGTTGTTTCCTGGTAAGAAGATTCACTATTTTGCACTTATTGCCGTACACAGTGCAAATAGCACTCGCGTCTGTTCCCACCAAGTACAGTGTATTGGACTGAAGAGGAGCTACTGTTCTTGTTAGTTTTCCTAAGCAGAGTTGAACTAGATATGGCCCGTGTGTGTAGGAAGCACAGTTCTTTTGTTCTCAGCAAGCTCACTGTTCGGACCCCATTGGAAACACAGTAGAGTAGAAGAGTGCTCTTTTCTCAAAAGCAGAGTGTGTTTCTTGTAAGGCAAGCTAGGGTTTGTTTCCCAGTCCTAAATGGAGTGGAATCAAATGCAGTTTTTGGTCTTACGAGCAAGAGTTTTTTTCTGGTAAGAAGAGTCACTATTGCGCTCCCATTGCCATACACAGTGCAAATAGCACTCGTGTCTGTTCCCAGCAAATACAGTGTATTGGACTGAAGAGGAGCTACTGTTCTTGTCAGTTTCCTATGCAGAATTGAACTAGATATGGCCCGTGTCTAGGAAGCACAGTTCTTTTCTTCTGAGCAAGCTCACTGTTCTGGCCCTACAGGAAACACAGTAGAGTAGAAGAGTGCTCTTTTCTCAAAAGCAGAGTGTGTTTCTTGTAAGGTGAGCTAGCGTTTGTGTCCCAGTCCTAAGTGGAGTTGAATAACATGCAGTTTCTGGTCCTATGAGCAAGAGTTGTTTTCTGGTAAGAAGAGTCACTATTGTGCTCCCATTGCTGTACACAGTGCAAATAGCACTCGCGTCTGTTCCCAGCAAGTACAGTGTATTGGACTGAAGAGGATCTACTGTTCTCGTCAGTTTCCTAAGCAGAGTTGAACTAGATATGGCCGTGTGTGTAGGAAGCACAGTTCTTTTGTTCTGAGCAAGCTCACTGTTCTGGTCCTATAGTAAACACAGTAGAGTAGAAGAGAGCTCTTTTCTCAAAAGCAGAGTGTGTTTCTTGTAAGGCGAGCTTGCGTTTGTTTCCCAGTCCTAAATGGAGTTGAATCACATGCATTTTCTGGTTTTATGAGCAAGAGTTGTTTTGTGGTATGAAGAGTCACAATTGTGCTCCCATTGTCATACACAGTGCAAATAGCATTCGCGTCTGTTCCCAGCAATTACATTGTATTGGACTGAAGAGGATCTACTGTTATTGTCAGTTTCCTAAGGAGAATTGAACTAGATATGGCCGTGTGTGTAGGAAGCACAGTTCTTTTGTTCTGAGCAAGCTCACTTCTCTGGCGCTAAAGGAAACACAGTAGAGTAGAAGAGTGCTCCTTCCTCAAAAGCAGAGTGTGTTACTTGTAAGGCGAGCTAGCATTTGTTTCCCAGTCCTAAATGGAGTTGAATCACATGCAGGTTTTGGTCCTACGAGCAAGAGTTGCTTTCTGGTAAGGAAAGTCACTATTGTGCTCCCATTGCCATACACAGTGCAAATAGCACTGGCATCTGTTGCCAGTAAGTACAGTGTATTGGACTGAAGAGGAGCTACTTCTCTTGTCAGTTTCCTCAGCAGAGTTGAACTAGATATGGCCCGGGTGTAGGAAGCACAGTTCTTTTGTTCTGAGCAAGTTCTCTGTTTGGACCCCATAGGAAACACAGTAGAGTAGAAGAGTGCTCTTTTGTCAAAAGCAGAGTGTGTTTCTTGTAAGGCAAGCTAGCGTTTGTTTCCCAGTCCTAAATGGAGTTGAAATACACATGCAGTTTCTGGTCCTACGAGCGAGAGTTGTTTTCTGGTAAGAAGAGTCCATTTTGCGCTCCCTTTGCCATACACAGTGCAATAGCACTCGCGTCTGTTCCCAGCAAGTACAGTGTATTGGACTGAAGAGGAGCTACTGTTCTTGTCAGTTTCCTAAGCAGAGTTGAACTAGATATGGCACGTGTGCATAGGAACCACAATTCTTTTGTTCTGAGCAAGCTCAATGTTCTGGCCCTATAGGAAACACAGTAGAGTAGAAGAGTGCTCTTTTCTCAAAAGCAGAAAGTGTTTCTTGTAAGGCGAGCTAGTGTTTGTTTCTCAGTTCTAAATGGAGTAGAATCACATGCAGTTTCTGGTCCTACGAGCAAGAGTTGTTTTCTGGTAAGAAGAGTCACTATTGCGCTCCCATTGCCATACACAGTGCAAATCGCACTGGCGTTTGTTCCCAGCATGTACAGTGTATTGGACTGAAGAGGATCTACTGTTCTTGTCAGTTTACTAAGCAGAATTGAACGAAATATGGCCGTGTGTAGGAAGCACAGTTCTTTTGTTCTGAGCAAGCTCACTTTCTGGCGCTATAGGAAACACAGTAGAGTAGAAGAGTGCTGTTTTCTCAAAAGCAGAGTGTGTTTCTTGTAAGGCGAGCTAGCATTTGTTTCCAAGTCCTAAATGGAGTTGAATCACATGCAGTTTCTGGTCCTACACGCAAGAGTTGTTTTCTGGTAAGGAAAGTCACTATTGTGCTCCCATTGACATACACAGTGCAAATAGCACTCGCATCTGTTCCCAGCAAGTACAGTGTGTTGGACTGAAGAGGAGCTACTGTTCATGTTATTTTCCTAAGCAGAGTTGAATTAGATATGGCGTGAGTGTGTAGGAAGCACAGTTCTTATGTTCTCCACAAGCTCACTTTTCGGACCCCATAGAAAACACAGTAGAGTAGAAGAGTGCGCTTTACTGAAAAAGAAGACTGTGTTTCTTCTAAGGCGAGCTAGTGTTTGTTTCCCAGTCCTAAATGGAGTTGAATCACATGCAGTTTTTGGTCCTACGAGCAAGAGTTGTTTTTTGGTAAGGAAAGTCACTATTGCGCTCCATTTCCATACACAGTGCAAATAGCACTCGCGTCTGTTCGAAGCAAGTACAGTCTATTGGACTGAAGAGGAGCTACTGTTCTCGTCAGTTTCAAAAGCAGAGTTGAACTAGATATGGCCCATGTGTGTAGGAAGCACAGTTCTTTTGTTCTGAGAAAGCTCACTGTTCTGGCCCTATAGGAAACACAGTAGAGTAGAAGAGTGCTCTTTTCTAAAAAACAGAGTGTGTTTCATGTCAGGTGAGCTAGCGTTTGTTTCCCAGTCCTAAATGGAGCTGAATCACATGCAGATTCTGGACCTAGGAGCAAGAGTTGTTTTCTGGTAAGAAGAGTCACTATTATGCTCCCATTGTCATACACAGGGCAAATAGCACTGGCGTCTGTTCACAGCATGTACAGTGTATTGGACTGAAGAGGAGCTACTGTTCTTGTCAGGTTCCTAAGCAGAGTTGAACTAGATATGACCCGTGTGTGTAGGAAGCACAGTTCTTTTGTTCTGAGCAAGCTCACTGTTCTGGCCCTATAGGAAACACAGTAGAGTAGAAGAGTGCTCTTTTCTCAAAAGCAGAAAGTGTTTCTTGTAAGGCGAGATAGTGTTTGTTTCCCAGTTCTAAATGGAGTTGAATCACATGCAGTTTCTGGTCCTACGAGCAAGAGTTGTTTTCTGGTAAGAAGAGTCACTATTGAGCTCCCATTGCCATACACAGTGCAACTCGCACAGGCGTTTGTTCCCAGCATGTACAGTGTATTGGACTGAAGAGGATCTACTGTTCTTGTCAGTTTACTAAGCAGAATTGAACAAAATATGGCCGTGTGTAGGAAGCACAGTTCTTTTGTTCTGAGCAAGCTCACTTTTCTGGCTTATAGGAAACACAGTAGAGTAGAAGAGTGCTCTTTTCTCAAAAGCAGAGTGTGTTTCTTGTAAGGCGAGCTAGCATTTGTTTCCAAGTCCTAAATGGAGTTGAATCACATGCAGTTTCTGGTCCTACACGCAAGAGTTGTTTTCTGGTAAGGAAAGTCACTATTGCGCTCCCATTGACATACACAGTGCAAATAGCACTCGCATCTGTTCCCAGCAAGTACAGTGTATTGGACTGAAGAGGAGCTACTGTTCATGTTATTTTCCTAAGCAGAGTTGAATTAGATATGGCGTGAGTGTGTAGGAAGCACAGTTCTTTTGTTCTCAGCAAGCTCACTGTTCGGACCCCATAGAAAACACAGTAGAGTAGAAGAGTGCTCTTTACTCAAAAAGAAAACTGTGTTTCTCGTAAGGCGAGCTAGTGTTTGTTTCCCAGTCCTAAATGGAGTTGAATCACATGCAGTTTTTGGTCCTACGAGCAAGAGTTGTTTTTTGGTAAGAAGAGTCACTATTGCGCTCCCATTGCCATACACAGTAAAAATAACACTCGCGTCTGTTCCCAGCAAGTACATTGTATTGGACTGAAGAGGAGCTACTCTTCTTGTCAGTTTCCTAAGCAGAGTTGAACTAGATATGGCACGTGTGTGTAGGAAGCACAGTTCTTTTGTTCTGAGCAAGCTTACTGTTCTGGCCCTATAGGAAACACAGTAGAGTAGAAGAGTGCTCTTTTCTCAAAAGCAGAAAGTGTTTCTTGTAAGGCGAGATAGTGTTTGTTTCCCAGTTCTAAATTGAGTTGAATCACATGCAGTTTCTGGTCCTACGAGCAAGAGTTGTTTTCTGGTTAGAAGAGTCACTATTGCGCTCCCATTGCCATACACAGTGCAACTCGCACGGGCGTTTGTTCCCAGCATGTACAGTGTATTGGACTGAAGAGGATCTACTGTTCTTGTCAGTTTACTAAGCAGAATTGAACGAAATATGGCCGTGTGTAGGAAGCACAGTTCTTTTGTTCTGAGCAAGCTCACTTTTCTGGCTTATAGGAAACACAGTAGAGTAGACAGGTGCTCTTTTCTCAAAAGCAGAGTGTGTTTCTTGTAAGGCGAGCTAGCATTTGTTTCCAAGTCCTAAATGGAGTTGAATCACATGCAGTTTCTGGTCCTACACGCAAGAGTTGTTTTCTGGTAAGGAAAGTCACTATTGCGCTCCCATTGACATACACAGTGCAAATAGCACTCGCATCTGTTCCCAGCAAGTACAGTGTATTGGACTGAAGAGGAGCTACTGTTCATGTTATTTTCCTAAGCAGAGTTGAATTAGATATGGCGTGAGTGTGTAGGAAGCACAGTTCTTTTGTTCTCAGCAAGCTCACTGTTCGGACCCCATAGAAAACACAGTAGAGTAGAAGAGTGCTCTTTACTCAAAAAGAAAACTGTGTTTCTCGTAAGGCGAGCTAGTGTTTGTTTCACAGTCCTAAATGGAGTTGAATCACATGCAGTTTTTGGTCCTACGAGCAAGAGTTGTGTTTTGGTAAGAAGAGTCACTATTGCGCTCCCATTGCCATACACAGTAAAAATAGCACTCGCGTCTGTTCCCAGCAAGTACAGTGTATTGGACTGAAGAGGAGCTACTCTTCTTGTCAGTTTCTTAAGCAGAGTTGAACTAGATATGGCACCTGTGTGTAGGAAGCACAGTTCTTTTGTTCTGAGCAAGCTCACTGTTCTGGCCCTATAGGAAACACAGTAGAGTAGAAGAGTGCTCTTTTCTCAAAAGCAGAAAGTGTTTCTTGTAAGGCGAGATAGTGTTTGTTTCCCAGTTCTAAATGGAGTTGAATCACATGCAGTTTCTGGTCCTACGAGCAAGAGTTGTTTTCTGGTAAGAAGAGTCACTATTATGCTCCCATTGTCATACACAGGGCAAATAGCACTGGCGTCTGTTCCCAGCAAGTACAGTGTATTGGACTGAAGAGAGGCTACTGTTCTTGTCAGTTTCGTAAGCAGAATTGAACTAGATATGGCCCGTGTGTGTAGGAAGCACAGTTCCTTTGTTCTGAGCAAGCTCACTGTTCTGGCCCTATAGGAAACACAGTAGAGTAGAGGAGTGCTCTTTTCTCAAAAGCAGCGTGTGTTTCTTGTAAGTCTAGCTAGCGTTTGTTTTCCAATCCTAAATGGAGGTGAATCAAATGCAGTTTTTGGTCCTATGAGCAAGAGTTGTTTTCTGGTAAGAAGAGTCACTATTGCGCTCCCATTGCCATACACAGTAAAAATAGCACTCGAGTCTGTTCCCAGCAATTACAGTGTATTGGACTGAAGAGGAGCTACTGTTCTTGTCAGTTTCCTATGAGAATTGAACTAGATATGGCCCGTGTCTAGGAAGCACAGTTCTTTTGTTCTGAGCAAGCTCACTGTTCTGGCCCTACAGGAAACACAGTAGAGTAGAAGAGTGCTCTTTTCTCAAAAGCAGAGTGTGTTTCTTGTAAGGCGAGCTAGCGTTTGTTTCCCAGTCCTAAATCGAGTTGAATCACATGCAGTTTCTGATCCTACGAGCAAGAGTTGTTTTTGGTAAGAAGAGTCACTATTGCGCTCCCTTTGTCATTCACTGTGCAAATAGCACTGGCGTCTGTTCCCAGCAAGTACAGTGTATTGGACTGAAGAGGATCTACTGTTCTTGTCAGTTTCCTAAGCAGAGTTGAACTAGATATGGCCCGTGTGTGTAGGAAGCACGGTTCTTTTGTTCTGAGCAAGCTCACTGTTCGGACCCTATAGGAAACACAGTAGAGTAGAAGTGTGACCTTTACTCAAAGCAGAGCGTGTTTCTTGTAAGGTGAGCTAGCGTTTGTTTCCCAGTCCTAAGTGGAGTTGAATAACATGCAGTTTCTGGTCCTATGAGCAAGAGTTGTTTTCTCGTAAGAAGAGTCACTATTGTGCTCCCATTGCTGTACACAGTGCAAATAGCACTCGCGTCTGTTCCCAGCAAGTACAGTGTATTGGACTGAAGAGGATCTACTGTTCTCGTCAGTTTCCTAAGCAGAGTTGATCTAGATATGGCCGTGTGTGTAGGAAGCACAGATCTTTTGTTCTGAGCAAGCTCACTGTTCTGGTCCTATAGGAAACACAGTAGAGTAGAAGAGTGCTCTTTTCTCAAAAGCAGAGTGTGTTTCTTGTAAGGCGAGCTTGCGTTTGTTTCCCAGTCCTAAATGGAGTTGAATCACATGCAGTTTCTGGTTTTATGAGCAAGAGTTGTTTTGTGGTATGAAGAGTCACAATTGCGCTCCCATTGTCATACACAGTGCAAATAGCATTCGCGTCTGTTCCCAGCAAGTACATTGTATTGGACTGAAGAGGATCTACTGTTCTTGTCAGTTTCCTAAGGAGAATTGAACTAGATATGGCCGTGTGTATAGGAAGCACAGTTCTTTTGTTCTGAGCAAGCTCACTGTTCTGGCGCTAAAGGAAACACAGTAGAGTAGAAGAGTGCTCCTTCCTCAAAAGCAGAGTGTGTTACTTGTAAGGCGAGCTAGCATTTGTTTCCCAGTCCTAAATGGAGTTGAATCACATGCAGGTTTTGGTCCTACGAGCAAGAGTTGCTTTCTGGTAAGGAAAGTCACTATTGTGCTCCCATTGCCATACACAGTGCAAATAGCACTGGCATCTGTTGCCAGCAAGAACAGTGTATTGGACTGAAGAGGAGCTACTTCTCTTGTCAGTTTCCTCAGCAGAGTTGAACTAGATATGGCCCGGGTGTAGGAAGCACAGTTCTTTTGTTCTGAGCAAGTTCTCTGTTTGGACCCCATAGGAAACACAGTAGAGTAGAAGAGTGCTCTTTTGTCAAAAGCAGAGTGTGTTTCTTGTAAGGCAAGCTAGCGTTTGTTTCCCAGTCCTAAATGGAGTTGAAATACACATGCAGTTTCTGGTCCTACGAGCGAGACTTGTTTTCTGGTAAGAAGAGTCCATTTTGCGCTCCCTTTGCCTTACACAGGCAAATAGCACTCGCGTCTATTCCCAGCAAGTACAGTGTATTGGACTGAAGAGAGGCTACTGTTCTTGTCACTTTCGTAAGCAGAATTGAACTAGATATGGCCCGTGTGTAGGAAGCACAGTTCTTTTGTTCTGAGCAAGCTCACTGTTCTGGCCCTATAGGAAACACAGTAGAGTAGAGGAGTGCTTTTTTCTCAAAAGCAGCGTGTGTTTCTTGTAAGTCTAGCTAGCGTTTGTTTCCCAGTCCTAAATGGAGGTGAATCAAATGCAGTTTTTGGTCCTACGAGCAAGAGTTGTTTTCTGGTAAGAAGAGTCACTATTGCGCTCCCATTGCCATACACAGTAAAAATAGCACTCGCGTCTGTTCCCAGCAAGTACAGTGTATTGGACTGAAGAGGAGCTACTGTTCTTGTCAGTTTCCAAAGCAGAGTTGAACTAGATATTGCCCCTGTGTGTAGGAAGCACAGTTCTTTTGTTCTGAGCAAGCTCACTGTTCTGGCCCTATAGGAAACACAGTAGAGTAGAAGAGTGCTCTTTTCTAAAAAACAGAGTGTGTTTCATGTCAGGCGAGCTAGCGTTTGTTTCCCAGTCCTAAATGGAGCTGAATTACATGCAGTTTCTGGTCCTAGGAGCAAGAGTTGTTTGCTGGTAAGAAGAGTCACTATTATGCTCCCATTGTCATACACAGGGCAAATAGCACTGGCGTCTGTTCCCAGCAAGTACAGTGTATTGGACTGAAGAGAGGCTACTGTTCTTGTCAGTTTCGTAAGCAGAATTGAACTAGATATGGCCCGTGTGTGTAGGAAGCACAGTTCTTTTGTTCTCAGCAAGCTCACTGTTCTGGCCCTATAGGAAACACAGTAGAGTAGAGGAGTGCTCTTTTCTCAAAAGCAGCGTGTGTTTCTTGTAAGTCTAGCTAGCGTTTGTTTTCCAATCCTAAATGGAGGTGAATCAAATGCAGTTTTTGGTCCTACGAGCAAGAGTTGTTTTCTGGTAAGAAGAGTCACTATTGCGCTCCCATTGCCATACACAGTAAAAATAGCACTCGCGTATGTTCCCACCAAGTACTGTGTATTGGACTGAAGAGGAGCTACTGTTCTTGTCAGTTTCCTAAGCAGAGTTGAACTAGATATGGCACGTGTGTGTAGGAAGCACAGTTCTTTTGTTTTGAGCAAGCTCACTGTTCTGGCCCTATATCAAACACAGTAGAGTAGAAGAGTGCTCTTTTCTCAAAAGCAGAAAGTGTTTCTTGTAAGGCGAGCTAGTGTTTGTTTCCCAGTTCTAAATGGAGTTGAATCACATGCAGTTTCTGGTCGTACGAGCAAGAGTTGTTTTCTGGTAAGAAGAGTCACTATTGTGCTCCCATTGCCATACACAGTGCAAATCGCACTGGCGTTTGTTCCCAGCATGTACAGTGTATTGGACTGAAGAGGATCTACTGTTCTTGTCAGTTTACTAAGCAGAATTGAACGAAATATGGCCGTGTGTTGGAAGCACAGTTCTTTTGTTCTGAGCAAGCTCACTGTTCTGGCGCTATAGGAAACACAGTAGAGTAGAAGAGTGCTCTTTTCTCAAAAGCAGAGTGTGTTTCTTGTAAGGCGAGCTAGCATTTGTTTCCAAGTCCTAAATGGAGTTGAATCACATGCAGTTTCTGGTCCTACACGCAAGAGTTGTTTTCTGGTAAGGAAAGTCACTATTGCGCTCCCATTGACATACACAGTGCAAATAGCACTGGCATCTGTTCCCAGCAAGTACAGTGTATTGGACTGAAGAGGAGCTACTGTTCATGTCATTTTCCTAAGCAGAGTTGAATTAGATATGGCGTGAGTGTGTAGGAAGCACAGTTCTTTTGTTTTCAGCAAGCTCACTGTTCGGACCCCATAGAAAAAACAGTAGAGTAGAAGAGTGCCCTTTACTCAAAAAGAAGAGTGTGTTACTTGTAAGGCGAGCTAGTGTTTGTTTCCCAGTCCTAAATGGAGTTGAATCACATGCAGTTTTTGGTCCCAGGAGCAAGAGTTGTTTTTTGGTAAGGAAAGTCACTATTGCGCTCCATTTCCATACACAGTGCAAATAGCACTCACGTCTGTTCGAAGCAAGTACAGTGTATTGGACTGAAGAGGAGCTACTGTTCTTGTCAGTTTCCAAAGCAGAGTTGAACTAGATATTGCCCCTGTGTGTAGGAAGCACAGTTCTTTTTTTCTGAGAAAGCTCACTGTTCTGGCCCTATAGGAAACACATTAGAGTAGAAGATTGCTCTTTTCTAAAAAACAGAGTGTGTTTCATGTCAGGCGAGCTAGCGTTTGTTTCCCAGTCCTAAATGGAGCTGAATTACATGCAGTTTCTGGTCCTAGGAGCAAGAGTTGTTTTCTGGTAAGAAGAGTCACTATTATGCTCCCATTGTCATACACAGGGCAAATAGCACTGGCGTCTGTTCTCAGCATGTACAGTGTATTGGACTGAGGAGGAGCTACTGTTCTTGTCAGGTTCCTAAGCAGAGTTGAACTAGATATGGCCCGTGTGTGTAGGAAGCACAGTTCTTTTGTTCTCAGCAAGCTCACTGTTCGGACCCCATAGGAAACACAGTAGAGTAGATGTGTGCCCTATTCTCAAAAGCCGAGCGTGTTTCTAGTAAGGCGAGCTAGCCTTTTTTTCCCAGTCCTAAGTGGATTGAATCAAATGCAGTTTCTGGTCCTAAGAGCAAGAGTTGTTTCCTGGTAAGAAGATTCACTATTGTGCACTTATTGCCGTACACAGTGCAAATAGCACTCCCGTCTGTTCCCACCAAGTACAGTGTATTGGACTGAAGAGGAGGTACTGTTCTTCTTAGTTTTCCTAAGCAGAGTTGAACTAGATATGGCCCGTGTGTGTAGGAAGCACAGTTCTTTTGTTCTGAGCAAGCTCACTGTTCTGGCCCTATAGGAAACACAGTAGAGTAGAAGAGTGCTCTTTTCTCAAAATCAGAGTGTGTTTCTTGTAAGACAAGCTAGGGTTTGTTTCCCAGTCCTAAATGGAGTTGAATCAAATGCAGTTTTTGGTCTTAGAGCAAGAGTTGTTTTCTGGTAAGAAGAGTCACTAAAGCGCACCCATTGCCATACACAGTGCAAATAGCACTCGCGTCTGTTCTCAGCAATTACAGTGTATTGGACTGAAGAGGATCTACTGTTCTTGTCAGTTTCCTAAGCAGAGTTGAACTAGATATGGCCCGTGTGTGTAGGAAGCACGGTTCTTTTGTTCTGAGCAAGCTCACTGTTCGGACACTATAGGAAACACAGTAGAGTAGAAGTGTGACCTTTTCTCAAAGCAGAGCGTGTTTCTTGTAAGGTGAGCTAGCGTTTGTTTCCCAGTCCTAAGTGGAGTTGAATAACATGCAGTTTCTGGTCCTATGAGCAAGAGTTGTTTTCTCGTAAGAAGAGTCACTATTGTGCTCCCATTGCTGTACACAGTGCAAATAGCACTCGCGTCTGTTCCCAGCAAGTACAGTGTATTGGACTGAAGAGGATCTACTGTTCTCGTCAGTTTCCTAAGCAGAGTTGAACTAGATATGGCCGTGTGTGTAGGAAGCACAGATCTTTTGTTCTGAGCAAGCTCACTGTTCTGGTCCTATAGGAAACACAGTAGAGTAGAAGAGTGCTCTTTTCTCAAAAGCAGAGTGTGTTTCTTGTAAGGCGAGCTTGCGTTTGTTTCCCAGTCCTAAATGGAGTTGAATCACATGCAGTTTCTGGTTTTATGAGCAAGAGTTGTTTTGTGGTATGAAGAGTCACAATTGCACTCCCATTGTCATACACAGTGCAAATAGCATTCGCATCTGTTCCCAGCAAGTACATTGTATTGGACTGAAGAGGATCTACTGTTCTTGTCAGTTTCCTAAGGAGAATTGAACTAGTTATGGCCGTGTGTATAGGAAGCACAGTTCTTTTGTTCTGAGCAAGCTCACTGTTCTGGCGCTAAAGGAAACACAGTAGAGTAGAAGAGTGCTCCTTCCTCAAAAGCAGAGTGTGTTACTTGTAAGGCGAGGTAGCATTTGTTTCCCAGTCCTAAATGGAGTTGAATCACATGCAGGTTTTGGTCCTACGAGCAAGAGTTGCTTTCTGGTAAGGAAAGTCACTATTGTGCTCCCATTGCCATACACAGTGCAAATAGCACTGGCATCTGTTGCCAGCAAGAACAGTGTATTGGACTGAACAGGAGCTACTTCTCTTGTCAGTTTCCTCAGCAGAGTTGAACTAGATATGGCCCGGGTGTAGGAAGCACAGTTCTTTTGTTCTGAGCAAGTTCTCTGTTTGGACCCCATAGGAAACACAGTAGAGTAGTAGAGTGCTCTTTTGTCAAAAGCAGAGTGTGTTTCTTGTAAGGCAAGCTAGCGTTTGTTTCCCAGCCCTAAATGGAGTTGAAATACACATGCAGTTTCTGGTCCTACGAGCGAGACTTGTTTTCTGGTAAGAAGAGTCCATTTTGCGCTCCCTTTGCCTTACACAGGCAAATAGCACTCGCGTCTATTCCCAGCAAGTACAGTGTATTGGACTGAAGAGGATCTACTGTTCTTGTCAGTTTCGTAAGCAGAATTGAACTAGATATGGCCCGTGTGTAGGAAGCACAGTTCTTTTGTTCTGAGCAAGCTCACTGTTCTGGCCCTATAGGAAACACAGTAGAGTAGAGGAGTGCTTTTTTCTCAAAAGCAGCGTGTGTTTCTTGTAAGTCTAGCTAGCGTTTGTTTCCCAGTCCTAAATGGAGGTGAATCAAATGCAGTTTTTGGTCCTACGAGCAAGAGTTGTTTTCTGGTAAGAAGAGTCACTATTGCGCTCCCATTGCCATACACAGTAAAAATAGCACTCGCGTCTGTTCCCAGCAAGTACAGTGTATTGGACTGAAGAGGAGCTACTGTTCTCGTCAGTTTCCAAAGCAGAGTTGAACTAGATATTGCCCCTGTGTGTAGGAAGCACAGTTCTTTTGTTCTGAGCAAGCTCACTGTTCTGGCCCTACAGGAAACACAGTAGAGTAGAAGAGTGCTCTTTTCTAAAAAACAGAGTGTGTTTCATGTCAGGCGAGCTAGCGTTTGTTTCCCAGTCCTAAATGGAGCTGAATTACATGCAGTTTCTGGTCCTAGGAGCAAGAGTTGTTTTCTGGTAAGAAGAGTCACTATTATGCTCCCATTGTCATACACAGGGCAAATAGCACTGGCGTCTGTTCTCAGCATGTACAGTGTATTGGACTGAGGAGGAGCTTCTGTTCTTGTCAGGTTCCTAAGCAGAGTTGAACTAGATATGGCCCGTGTGTGTAGGAAGCACAGTTCTTTTGTTCTCAGCAAGCTCACTGTTCGGACCCCATAGGAAACACAGTAGAGTAGATGTGTGCCCTATTCTCAAAAGCCGAGTGTGTTTCTAGTAAGGCGAGCTAGCGTTTGTTTCCCAGTCCTAAGTGGATTGAATCAAATGCAGTTTCTGGTCCTAAGAGCAAGAGTTGTTTCCTGGTAAGAAGATTCACTATTGTGCACTTATTGCCGTACACAGTGCAAATAGCACTCCCGTCTGTTCCCACCAAGTACAGTGTATTGGACTGAAGAGGAGGTACTGTTCTTCTTAGTTTTCCTAAGCAGAGTTGAACTAGATATGGCCCGTGTGTGTAGGAAGCACAGTTCTTTTGTTCTGAGCAAGCTCACTGTTCTGGCCCTATAGGAAACACAGTAGAGTAGAAGAGTGCTCTTTTCTCTAAAGCAGAGTGTGTTTCTTGTAAGACAAGCTAGGGTTTGTTTCCCAGTCCTAAATGGAGTTGAATCAAATGCAGTTTTTGGTCTTACGAGCAAGAGTTGTTTTCTGGTAAGAAGAGTCACTAAAGCGCTCCCATTGCCATACACAGTGCAAATAGCACTCGCGTCTGTTCCCAGCAATTACAGTGTATTGGACTGAAGAGGAGCTACTGTTCTTGTCAGTTTCCTAAGCAGAGTTGAACTAGATATGGCCCGTGTGTGTAGGAAGCACGGTTCTTTTGTTCTGAGCAAGCTCACTGTAAAGACCCTATAGGAAACACAGTGGAGTAGAAGTGTGACCTTTTCTCAAAGCAGAGCGTGTTTCTTGTAAGGTGAGCTAGCGTTTGTTTCCCAGTCCTAAGTGGAGTTGAATAACATGCAGTTTCTGGTCCTATGAGCAAGAGATGTTTTCTGGTAAGAAGAGTCACTATTGTGCTCCCATTGCTGTACACAGTGCAAATAGCACTGGCGTCTGTTCCCAGCAAGTACAGTGTATTGGACTGAAGACGAGGTACTGTTCTTGTTAGTTTTCCTAAGCAGAGTTGAACTAGATATGGCCCGTGTGTGTAGGAAGCACAGTTCTTTTGTTCTCAGCAAGCTCACTGTTCAGACCCCATTGGAAACACAGTAGAGTAGAAGAGTGCTCTTTTCTCAAAAGCAGAGTGTGTTTCTTTTAAGGCAAGCTAGGCTTTGTTTCCCAGTCCTAAATGGAGTGGAATCAAATGCAGTTTTTGGTCTTATGAGCAAGAGTTGTTTTCTGGTAAGAAGAGTCACTATTGTGCTCCCATTGCCATACACAGTGCAAATAGCACTAGTGTCTGTTCCCAGCAAGTACAGTGTATTGGACTGAAGAGGAGCTACTGTTCTTGTCAGTTTCCTATGCAGAATTGAACTAGATATGGCCCGTGTGTATAGGAAGCACAGTTCTTTTGTTCTGAGCAAGCTCACTGTTCTGGCCCTACAGGAAACACAGTAGAGTAGAAGAGTGCTCTTTTCTCAAAAGCAGAGTGTGTTTCTTGTAAGGCGAGCTAGCGTTTGTTTCCCAGGCCTAAGTGGAGTTGAATAACATGCAGTTTCTGGTCCTATGAGCAAGAGTTGTTTTTTGGTAAGAAGAGTCACTATTGTGCTCCCATTGCTGTACACAGTGCAAATAGCACTCGCGTCTGTTCCTAGCAAGTACAGTGTATTGGACTGAAGAGGATCTACTGTTCTCGTCAGTTTCCTAAGCAGAGTTGAACTAGATATGGCCGTGTGTGTAGGAAGCACAGTTCTTTTGTTCTGAGCAAGCTCACTGTTCTGGTCCTATAGGAAACACAGTAGAGTAGAAGAGTGTTCTTTTCTCAAAAGCAGAGTGTGTTTCTTGTAAGGCGAGCTTGCGTTTGTTTGCCAGTCCTAAATGGATTTGAATCACATGCAGTTTCTGGTTTTATGTTCAAGAGTTGTTTTGTGGTATGAAGAGTCACAATTGCGCTCCCATTGTCATACACAGTGCAAATAGCATTCGCGTCTGTTCCCAGCAAGTACATTGTATTGGACTGAAGAGGATCTACTGTTCTTGTCAGTTTCCTAAGGAGAATTGAACTAGATATGGCCGTGTGTGTAGGAAGCACAGTTCTTTTGTTCTGAGAAAGCACACTGTGCGGACACCATAGGAAACACAGTAGAGTAGATGAGGGCTCTTTTCTCAAAATTAGATTGTGTTTCTTGAAAGGAAAGCTAGTATTTGCTTCCCAGTTAGAAATGGATTTGAATCCCATGCATTTTCTGGTCCTACGAGCAAGATTTTTTTTCTGGTAAGAATAGTCACTATTGCGCTCCCATTGCCATACACAGTGCAAATATCACTGGCGTCTGTTCCCAGCAAGTACAGTGTATTGGACTGAAGAGCAGCTACTGTTCTTGTCAGTTTTGTAAGCAGAGTTGAACTAGATATGGCCCGTGTGTGTAGGAAGCACAGTTCTTTTGTTCTGAGCAAGCTCACTTTTTGGACACCATAGGAAACACAGTAGAATAGATGAGTGCTCTTTTCTCAAAAGCAGAGTATGTTTCTTGTAAGGCGAGCTAGCGTTTGTTTCCCAGTCCTAAATGGAGTTGAATCACATGCAGTTCCTGGTCCTACGAGCAAGAGTTGTTTTCTCTTAAGAAGAGTCACTATTTCGCTCCGATTGTCAAACACAGGGCAAATAGCACTGGTGTCTGTTCCCAGCATGTGCAGTGTATTTGACTGAAGAGGGTATACTGTTCTTGTCAGTTTCCTAAACTGAATTGAACTAGATATGTCTGTGTGTGTAGGAAGCACACTTCTTTTGTTCTGTGCAAGCTCACTGTGCTGGCCCTATAGGAAACACAGTAGAGTAGAATAGTGCTCTTTTCTCAAAAGCAGAGTGTGTTTCTTGTAAGGTGAGCTAGCATTTATTTCCCAGTTCTAAATGGTGTTGAATCACATGAAGTTTTTGATCCTATGAGCAAGAGCTGTTTTCTAGTAAGGAAGGTCAGTATTGTGCTCTCATTGCCATACACAGTGCAAATTGCACTCGCGTCTGTTCTCGGCATATACAGTGTATTGGACTGAAGAAGAGCTACTTTTCTTCTCAGTTTCCAAAGCAGAGTTGAACTAGATATGGCCCGTGTATGTAGGTAGTACAGTTCTTTTGTTCTGAGCAAGCTCACTATTCTGGCCCTATAGGAAACACAGTAGAGTAGAAGAGTGCTCTTTTCTCTAAAGCAGAGTGTGTTTCTTGTAAGGCAAGCTGGCGTTTTTTTCCCAGTCCTATATGGAGTTGAATCACATGCAGTTTCTGGTACTAAGAGCAAGAGTTGTTTCCTGGTAAGAAGAGTCACTATTGCGCTCCCATTGTCATACACAGGGCAAATAGCACTGGCGTCTGTTCCTAGCAAGTACAGTGTATTGGACTGAAGAGGAGCTACTGTTCTTGTCAGTTTCTAAGCAGAGTTGTACCAGATATGGCCCGTGTGTGTAGGAAGCACAGTTCTTTTGTTCTGAGCAAGCTCACTGTTTGGACCCCATAGGAAACACCGTAGAGTAGAAGAGTGCCGTTTATCAAAAGCAGAGTGTGTTTCTTGAAAGGCGAGCTAGAGTTTGTTTCCCAGTCAGAAATGGAGTTGAATCCCATGCAGTTTCTGGTGCTACAAGCAAGAGCTTTTTCTGGTAAGAAGAGTTACTATTGTGCTCCCATTGCCATACATACTGCAAATAGCACTGGTGTCTGTTCCCAGCAAGTACAGTATATTCGACTGTAGAGGATCTACTGTTCTTTTCAGTGTCCAAGCAGAGTTGAACTAGATATGGCCCCTGTGTATAGGAAGCACAATTCTTTTGTTCTGAGCAAGTTCACTGTTCGGACCCCATAGGAAACACAGTAGAGTAGAAGAGTGCTCTTTTCTCAATAGTAGAGTGTGTTTCTTGTAAGGCGAGCTAGCGTTTGTTTCCCAGTCCTAAATGGAGTTGAATCACATGCAGTTTCTGGTCATACGAGGAAGAGTTGTCTTCTGGTAAGAAGAGTCACTATTGCGCTCCCATTTTCACACACAGGGCAAATAGCACTGGCGTCTGTTGCCAGCATGTACAGTGTATTGGACTGAAGAGGTTCTACTGTTCTTGTCAGTTTCCTAAGCAGAATTGAACAAGATAGGGCCTGTGTGTGTAGGAAACACAGTTCTTTGTTCTGAGCAAGCTCACTGTTCTGGCCCTATAGGAAACACAGTAGAGTAGAAGAGTGCTCTTTTCTCAAAAACAGAGTGTGTTTCTTGTAAGGCGAGCTAGCGTTTGTTTCCCAGTCCTAAATGGAGTTGAGTCACATGCAGTTTTTGGTCCTATGAGCAAGAGGAGTTTTCTGGTAAGAAGAGTCACTATTGGGCTCCCATTGCCATACACAGTACAAACAGCACTCGCGTCTGTTCCCAGCATGTACAGTGTATTGGACTGAAGAGGGTCTACTGTTCTTGTCAGGTTCCTAAGCAGAGTTGAACTAGATATGGCCCATGTGTGTAGTAAGCACAGTTCTTTTGTACTCAGCAAGCTCACTGTTCTGGCCCTATAGGAAACACAGTAGAGTAGAAGAGTGCTCTTTCATCAAAAGCAGAGTGTGTTTCTTGTAAGGCGAGCTAGCGTTTCTTTCCCAGTCCTAAATGGAGTTGAATCACATGCAGTTTCAGGTCCTACGAGCAAGAGTTGTTTTCTGGTAAGGAAAATCACTATTGCACTCGTTTTGCCATACACAGTGCAAATAGCACTCGCGTCTGTTCCCAGCAAGTACAGTGTATTGGACTGAAGAGAAGCTACTGTTCTTGTCAGTTTCCTAAGCATAGTTGAACTAGATGTGGCCCGTGTATGTAGGAAGCACAAATCTTTTGTTCTGAGCAAGCTCACTGTTTGGACCCCATAGGAAACACAGTAGAGTAGATGTGTGCCCTATTCTCAAAAGCAGAGCATGTTTCTTGTAAGGCGAGCTAGCGATTGTTTCCCAGTCCTAAGTGGATTGATTCAAATGCAGTTTCTGGTCCTAAGAGCAAGAGTTGTTTTCAGGCAAGAAGAGTCACTATTGTGCCCCCTTGCCGTACACAGTGCAAATAGCACTCGCGTCTGTTCCCAGTAAGTACAGTGTATTGGACTGAAGAGGAGCTATTGTTCTCGTCAGTTTCCTAAGCAGAGTTGAACTAGATATGGACCGTGTGTGTAGGAAGCACATTTCTTTTGTTCTGAGCAAGCACACTGTTTGGACCCCATAGGAAACACAGTAGAGTAGATGTTTGCCCTATTCTCAAAAGCAGAGTGTGTTTCTTCTAAGACGAGCTAGCATTTGTTTCCCAATCCTAAATGGAGTTGAGTCCCATGCAGTTTCTGGTCCTATGAGCTAGAGTTGTTTTCTGGTAAGAAGAGTCACTATTGCGCTCCCATTGTCATACACAGGGCAAATAGCACTGGCGTCTGTTCCCAGCAAGAAGAGTGTGTTGGACTGAAGAGGATCTACTGTTCTTTTCAGTTTCCTAAGCAGAATTGAACTAGATATGGCCCCTGTGTAGGAAGCAAAGTTCTTTTGTTCTGAGCAAGTTCACTGTTCTGGCCATATAGGAAAAACAGTAGAGTAGAAAAGTGCTCTTTTCTCAAAAGCAGAGTGTGTTTCTTGTAAGGCAAGCTAGCTTTGTTTCCCAGTCCTAAATGGAGTTGAATCACATGCAGTTTCTGGTCCTACCAGCAAGAGTTGTTCTCTGATAAGAAGAGTCACTATTGCGCTCCTATTGCCATACACAGTACAAATAGCACTCGCGTCTGTTCCCAGCTAGGACAGTGTATTCAACTGAGGAGGAGCTACCGTTCTTGTCAGTTTCCTAAGCAGAGTTGAACTAGATATGGCCCGTGTGTGTAGGTAGCACAGTTCTTTTGTTCTGAGCAAACTCACTGTTCGGACCCCATAGAAAATACAGTAGAGCAGAAGAGTGCTCTTTTCTCAAAAGCAGAGTGTGTTTCTTGTAAGGCGAGCTAGCGTTTGTTTCCCAGTCATAAAAGGAGTTGAATCACATGCACTTTCTTGTCCTACGAGCAAGAGTTGTTTTCTGGTAAGAAGAGTCACTATTGCGCTCCCATTGTCATACACAGGGCAAATAGCACTGGCGTCTGTTCCCAGCATGTACAGTGTATTGGACTGAAGAGGATCTACCGTTCTTGTCAGTTTCCTAAGCAGAATTGAACTAGATATGGCCGTATTTGTTGGAAGCACAGTTCTTTTGTTCTGAGCAAACTCACTGTTCTGGCCCTATAGGAAACACAGTAGAGTAGAAGAGTGCTCTTTTCTCAAAAGCAGAGTGTGTTTCTTGAAAGGCGAGCAAGCGTTTGTTTCCCAGTCCTAAATGGAGTTGAATCACATGCAGTTTTTGGTCCTATGAGCAAGATTTGTTTTCTGGTAAGGAAAGTCACTATTGCGCTCCCATTTCCATACACAGTGCAAATAGCACTCGCATCTGTTCCCAGCAAGTAGAGTGTATTGGACTGAAGCGGAGCTACTGTTCTTGTCAGTTTCCTCAGCAGAGTTGAACTAGATATGGCCCCTGTATGTAGGAAGCACAGTTCTTTTGTTCTGAGCAAGCTCACTGTTCGGACCACATAGGAAACACAGAAGAGTAGAGGAGTGCTATTTTCTCTAAAGCAGATTGTGTTTCTTGTAAGGCAAGCTAGCATTTGTTTCCCAGTCCTAAATGGAGTTGAATCACATGCAGTTTCTGGTCCTACGAGCAAGAGTTGTTTTATGGTAAGAATAGTCACTATTGCGCTGCCATTGCCATACACAGGACAAATAGCACTGGCGTCTGTTCCCACCAAGTACAGTGTATTGGACTGAAGAGGATCTAGTCTTCATGTCAGGTTCCTAATCAGAATTGAACTAGATATGGCCGTGTGTGTAGGAAGCACAGTTCTTTTGTTCTGAGCAAGCTCACTGTTCTGGCCCTACAGGAAACACAGTAGAGTAGAAGAGTGCTCTTTTCTCAAAAGCAGAGGGTGTTTCTTGGAAGGCGAGCTAGCATTTTTTTCCCAGTCCTAAAAGGAGTTGAATCACATGCAGTTTCTTGTCCTACGAGCAAGAGTTGTTTTCTGGTAAGAAGAGTCACTATTGTGCTCCCATTGTCATACACAGGGCAAATCACACTGGCATCTGTTCCCAGCATGTACACTGTATTGGACTGAAGAGGATCTACTGTTCTTGTCAGTTTCCTAAGCAGAGTTTAACTAGATATGGACCGTGTGTGTAGGAAGCACAGTTCTTTTGTTCTGAGAATGCTCACTGTTCTGGCCCTATAGGAAACACATTAGAGTAGAAGAGTGCTCCTTTCTCAATCCAGAGTGTGTTTCTTGTAAGTCGAGCTATCGTTTGTTTCCCAGTCCTAAATAGAGTTGAATCCCATGCAGTTTCTGGTCCTACCAGCAAGAGTTGTTTTCTGATAAGAAGAGTCACTATTGTGCTCCTATTGCCATACACAGTACAAATAGCACTCGCGTCTGTTCCCAGCTAGGACAGTGTATTCGACTGAGGAGGAGCTACCGTTCTTGTCAGTTTCCTAAGCAGAGTTGAACTAGATATGGCCCGTGTGTGTAGGTAGCACAGTTCTTTTGTTCTGAGCAAGCTCACTGTTCGGACCCCATAGGAAATACAGTAGAGCAGAAGAGTGCTCTTTTCTCAAAAGCAGAGTGTGTTTCTTGTAAGGCGAGCTAGCGTTTGTTTCCCAGTCATAAGAGGAGTTGAATCACATGCACTTTCTTGTCCTACGAGCAAGAGTTGTTTTCTGGTAAGAAGAGTCACTATTGCGCTCCCATTGTCATACACAGGGCAAATAGCACTGGCGTCTGTTCCCAGCATGTACAGTGTATTGGACTGAAGAGGATCTACTGTTCTTGTCAGTTTCCTCAGCAGAGTTGAACTAGATATGGCCCCTGTATGTAGGAAGCACAGTTCTTTTGTTCTGAGCAAGCTCACTGTTCGGACCACATAGGAAACACAGAAGAGTAGAGGAGTGCTATTTTCTCTAAAGCAGATTGTGTTTCTTGTAAGGCAAGCTAGCATTTGTTTCCCAGTCCTAAATGGAGTTGAATCACATGCAGTTTCTGGTCCTACGAGCAAGAGTTGTTTTATGGTAAGAATAGTCACTATTGCGCTGCCATTGCCATACACAGGACAAATAGCACTGGCGTCTGTTCCCACCAAGTACAGTGTATTGGACTGAAGAGGATCTACTCTTCATGTCAGGTTCCTAATCAGAATTGAACTAGATATGGCCGTGTGTGTAGGAAGCACAGTTCTTTTGTTCTGAGCAAGCTCACTGTTCTGGCCCTACAGGAAACACAGTAGAGTAGAAGAGTGCTCTTTTCTCAAAAGCAGAGGGTGTTTCTTGGAAGGCGAGCTAGCATTTGTTTCTCAGTCCTAAATGGAGTTGAATCCCATGCAGTTTCTGGTCCTATGAGCAAGAGTTGTGTTGTGGTAAGAAGAGTCACTATCGTGCTGCCATTGCCATACACAGGATAAATAGCACTGTTGTCTGTTCCCAGCAAGTACACTGTATTGGACTGAAGAGGATCTACTCTTCATGTCAGGTTCCTAAGCAGAATTGAACTACATATGGCCGTGTTTGTAGGAAGCACAGTTCTTTTGTTCTGAGCAAGGTCACTGTTCTGTCCCTATAGAAAACACAGTAGAGTAGAAGAGTGCTCTTTTCTCAAAAGCAGAGTGTGTTTCTTGTAAGGCGAGCTAGTGTTTTTTTTCCCAGTCCTAAATGGAGTTGAATCACATGCAGTTTCTGGTCCTACGAGCAAGAGTTGTTTTCTGGTAAGGAAAGTCACTATTGTGCTCCCATTGCCGTACACAGTGCAAATAGCACTCCCATCTGTTCCCATCAAGTACAGTGTATTGGACTGAAGAGGAGCTAATGTTCTTGTCAGTTTCCTAAGCAGAGTTGAACTAGATATGGCCCGTGTGTGTAGGAAGCACAGTTCTTTTGTTCTGAGCAAGCTCACTGTTCGGACCCCATAGGAAACACAGTAGAGTAGAAGAGTGCTCTTTTCTCAAAAGCAGAGTGTGTTTCATGTAAGGCGAGCTAGCGTTTCTTTCCCAGTCCTAAATGGAGTTGAATCACATGCAGCTTCTGGTCCTACGAGCAAGAGTTGTTTTCTGGTAAGGAAAGTCACTATTGCGCTCCCATTGCCATACATAGTGCAAATAGCACTCGGTCCGTTCCCAGCAAGTACAGTGTATCGGACTGTTGAGGAGCTAATGTTCTTGTCAGTTTCCTAAGCAGAGTTGAACTAGATATGGCCAGTGTGAAGGAAGCACAGTTCTTTTGTTCTGATCAAGCTCACTGTTCTGGCCCTATAAAAAAAACAGTAGAGTAGAAGAGTGCTCTTTTCTCAAAAGCACAGTGTTTTTCTTGTAAGGCGAGCTAGCGTTTGTTTCCCAGTCCTAAATGGAGTTGAATCACATGCAGTTTCTGGTCCTAGGAGCAAGAGTTGTTTTCTGGTAAGAAGAGTCACTATTGCGCTCTCATTGTCATACACAGAGCAAATAGTACTGGCATCTGTTCCCAGCATTTACAGTGTATGGACTGAAGAGGATCTACTGTTCTTGTCAGTTTCCTAAGCAGAATTGAATAGATATGGCCCCTGTGTGCAGGAAGCACAGTTCTTTTGTTCTGAGGAAACTCACTGTTCTGGCTCTATAGGAAACACAGTAGAGTAGAAGAGTGCTCTTTTCTCTAAAGCAGAGTGTGTTTCTTGTAAGGCAAACTAGCTTTTGTTTCCCAGTTCTAAATGGAGTTGAATCACATGCAGTTTCTGGTCCTACGATCAAGAGTTGTTTTCTGGTAAGGATAGTCACTATTGCGCTCCCATTGCCATACACAGTGCAAATAGCACTCGCGTCTGTTCCCAGCAAGTACAGTGTATCGGACTGAAGAGTAGCTACTGTTGTTGTCAGTTTCCTAAGCAGAGTTGAACGAGATATGGCCCGTGTGTGTAGGAAGCTCAGTTCTTTTGTTTTGAGCAAGCTCACTGTTTTGACCACATAGGAAACACAGTAGAGTAGAAGAGTGCTCTTTTCTCAAAAGCAGGGTGTGTTTCTTGTAAGGCGAGCTAGTGTTTGTTTCCCAGTCCTAAATGGAGTTGAATCACATGCAGTTTCTGGTCCTAAGAGCAAGAGTTGTTTTCTGGTAAGGAAAGTCACTATTGCGCTCCCATTGCCATACACAGTGCAAATAGCACTCGAGTCTGTTCCCAGCAATTACAGTGTATCGGACTGAAGAGGAGCTACTGTTCTTGTCAGTTTCCTAAGCAGAATTGAACTAGATATGGTCCGTGTGTAGGAAGCAAAGTTTTCTGTTCTGAGCAAGCTCACAGTTTGGACCACATAGGAAACACAGTAGAGTAGAAGAGTGCTCTTTTCTCAAATGCAGAATGTGTTTCTTGTAAGGCAAGCTAGTGTTTGTTTCCCAGTCCTAAATGGAGTTGAATCACATGCAGTTTTGGGTCCTACGAGCAAGAGTTGTTTTCTGGTAAGAAGAGTCACTATTGCACTGCCATTGCCATACAAAAGACAATTAGCACTGGCGTCTGTTCCCAGCAAGTACAGTGTATTGGAATGAAGAGGATCTACTGTTCTTGTCAGGTTTATAAGCAGAATTGAACTAGATATGGCCGTGTGTGTAGGAATCACAGTTTTTTTGTTCTGAGCAAGCTCACTGTTCAGACACCATAGGAAACACAGTAGAGTAGAGGAGTGCTCTTTTCTCTAAAGCAGATTGTGTTTCTTGTAAGGCGAGCTAGCATTTGTTTCGCAGTCCTAAATGGAGTTGAATCACATGCAGTTTCTGGTCCTATGAGCAAGAGATTTTTTATGGTAAGAATAGTCACTATTGCGCTGCCATTGCCATACACAGGACAAATAGCACTGGCGTCTGTTCCCACCAAGTACAGTGTATTGGACTGAAGAGGATCTAGTCTTCATGTCAGGTTCCTAATCAGAATTGAACTAGATATGGCCGTGTGTGTAGGAAGCACAGTTCTTTTGTTCTGAGCAAGCTCACTGTTCTGGCCCTACAGGAAACACAGTAGAGTAGAAGAGTGCTCCTTTCTCAAAAGCAGAGGGTGTTTCTTGGAAGGCGAGCTAGCATTTGTTTCTCAGTCCTAAATGGAGTTGAATCCCATGCAGTTTCTGGTCCTACGAGCAAGAGTTGTGTTGTGGTAAGAAGAGTCACTATCGTGCTGCCATTGCCATACACAGGATAAATAGCACTGTTGTCTGTTCCCAGCAAGTACACTGTATTGGACTGAAGAGGATCTACTCTTCATGTCAGGTTCCTGAGCAGAATTGAACTACATATGGCCGTGTTTGTAGGAAGCACAGTTCTTTTGTTCTGAGCAAGGTCACTGTTCTGTCCCTATAGAAAACACAGTAGAGTAGAAGAGTGCTCTTTTCTCAAAAGCAGAGTGTGTTTCTTGTAAGGCGAGCTAGTGTTTTTTTTCCCAGTCCTAAATGGAGTTGAATCCCATGCAGTTTCTGGTCCTACGAGCAAGAGTTGTTTTCTGGTAAGGAAAGTCACTATTGTGCTCCCATTGCCGTACACAGTGCAAATAGCACTCCCATCTGTTCCCAGCAAGTACAGTGTATTGGACTGAAGAGGAGCTAATGTTCTTGTCAGTTTCCTAAGCAGAGTTGAACTAGATATGGCCCGTGTGTGTAGGAAGCACAGTTCTTTTGTTCTGAGCAAGCTCACTGTTCGGACCCCATAGGAAACACAGTAGAGTAGAAGAGTGCTCTTTTCTCAAAAGCAGAGTGTGTTTCATGTAAGGCGAGCTAGCGTTTCTTTCCCAGTCCTAAATGGAGTTGAATCTCATGCAGTTTCTGGTCCTACGAGCAAGAGTTGTTTTCTGGTAAGGAAAGTCACTATTGCGCTCCCATTGCCATACGTATTGCAAATAGCACTCGGTCCGTTCCCAGCAAGTACAGTGTATCGGACTGTTGAGGAGCTAATGTTCTTGTCAGTTTCCTAAGCAGAGTTGAACTAGATATGGCCAGTGTGAAGGAAGCACAGTTCTTTTGTTCTGATCAAGCTCACTGTTCTGGCCCTATAAAAAAAACAGTAGAGTAGAAGAGTGCTCTTTTCTCAAAAGCACAGTGTTTTTCTTGTAAGGCGAGCTAGCGTTTGTTTCCCAGTCCTAAATGGAGTTGAATCACATGCAGTTTCTGGTCCTAGGAGCAAGAGTTGTTTTCTGGTAAGAAGAGTCACTATTGCGCTCTCATTGTCATACACAGAGCAAATAGTACTGGCATCTGTTCCCAGCATGTACAGTGTATGGACTGAAGAGGATCTACTGTTCTTGTCTGTTTCCTAAGCAGAATTGAATAGATATGGCCCCTGTGTGCAGGAAGCACAGTTCTTTTGTTCTGAGGAAACTCACTGTTCTGGCTCTATAGGAAACACAGTAGAGTAGAAGAGTGCTCTTTTCTCTAAAGCAGAGTGTGTTTCTTGTAAGGCAAACTAGCTTTTGTTTCCCAGTTCTAAATGGAGTTGAATCACATGCAGTTTCTGGTCCTACGATCAAGAGTTGTTTTCTGGTAAGGATAGTCACTATTGCGCTCCCATTGCCATACACAGTGCAAATAGCACTCGCGTCTGTTCCCAGCAAGTACAGTGTATCGGACTGAAGAGTAGCTACTGTTGTTGTCAGTTTCCTAAGCAGAGTTGAACGAGATATGGCCCGTGTGTGTAGGAAGCTCAGTTCTTTTGTTTTGAGCAAGCTCACTGTTTTGACCACATAGGAAACACAGTAGAGTAGAAGAGTGCTCTTTTCTCAAAAGCAGGGTGTGTTTATTGTAAGGCGAGCTAGTGTTTGTTTCCCAGTCCTAAATGGAGTTGAATCACATGCAGTTTCTGGTCCTAGGAGCAAGAGTTGTTTTCTGGTAAGGAAAGTCACAATTGCGCTCCCATTGCCATACACAGTGCAAATAGCACTCGAGTCTGTTCCCAGCAATTACAGTGTATCGGACTGAAGAGGAGCTACTGTTCTTGTCAGTTTCCTAAGCAGAATTGAACTAGATATGGTCCGTGTGTAGGAAGCAAAGTTTTCTGTTCTGAGCAAGCTCACAGTTTGGACCACATAGGAAACACAGTAGAGTAGAAGAGTGCTCTTTTCTCAAATGCAGAATGTGTTTCTTGTAAGGCAAGCTAGTGTTTGTTTCCCAGTCCTAAATGGAGTTGAATCACATGCAGTTTTGGGTCCTACGAGCAAGAGTTGTTTTCTGGTAAGAAGAGTCACTATTGCACTGCCATTGCCATACAAAAGACAATTAGCACTGGCGTCTGTTCCCAGCAAGTACAGTGTATTGGAATGAAGAGGATCTACTGTTCTTGTCAGGTTTATAAGCAGAATTGAACTAGATATGGCCGTGTGTGTAGGAATCACAGTTTTTTTGTTCTGAGCAAGCTCACTGTTCAGACACCATAGGAAACACAGTAGAGTAGAGGAGTGCTCTTTTCTCTAAAGCAGATTGTGTTTCTTGTAAGGCGAGCTAGCATTTGTTTCGCAGTCCTAAATGGAGTTGAATCACATGCAGTTTCTGGTCCTATGAGCAAGAGATTTTTTATGGTAAGAATAGTCACTATTGCGCTGCCATTGCCATACACAGGACAAATAGCACTGGCGTCTGTTCCCACCAAGTACAGTGTATTGGACTGAAGAGGATCTACTCTTCATGTCAGGTTCCTAATCAGAATTGAACTAGATATGGCCGTGTGTGTAGGAAGCACAGTTCTTTTGTTCTGAGCAAGCTCACTGTTCTGGCCCTACAGGAAACACAGTAGAGTAGAAGAGTGCTCTTTTCTCAAAAGCAGAGGGTGTTTCTTGGAAGGTGAGCTAGCATTTGTTTCCCAGTCCTAAATGGAGTTGAATCCCATGCAGTTTCTGGTCCTACGAGCAAGAGTTGTGTTGTGGTAAGAAGAGTCACTATCGTGCTGCCATTGCCATACACAGGATAAATAGCACTGTTGTCTGTTCCCAGCAAGTACACTGTACTGGACTGAAGAGGATCTACTCTTCATGTCAGGTTCCTAAGCAGAATTGAACTACATATGGCCGTGTTTGTAGGAAGCACAGTTCTTTTGTTCTGAGCAAGGTCACTGTTCTGTCCCAATAGAAAACACAGTAGAGTAGAAGAGTGCTCTTTTCTCAAAAGCAGAGTGTGTTTCTTGTAAGGCGAGCTAGTGTTTTTTTTCCCAGTCCTAAATGGAGTTGAATCACATGCAGTTTCTGGTCCTACGAGCAAGAGTTGTTTTCTGGTAAGGAAAGTCACTATTGCGCTCCCATTGCCATACGTATTGCAAATAGCACTCGGTCCGTTCCCAGCAAGTACAGTGTATCGGACTGTTGAGGAGCTAATGTTCTTGTCAGTTTCCTAAGCAGAGTTGAACTAGATATGGCCAGTGTGAAGGAAGCACAGTTCTTTTGTTCTGATCAAGCTCACTGTTCTGGCCCTATAAAAAAAACAGTAGAGTAGAAGAGTGCTCTTTTCTCAAAAGCACAGTGTTTTTCTTGTAAGGCGAGCTAGCGTTTGTTTCCCAGTCTTAAATGGAGTTGAATCACATGCAGTTTCTGGTCCTAGGAGCAAGAGTTGTTTTCTGGTAAGAAGAGTCACTATTGCGCTCTCATTGTCATACACAGAGCAAATAGTACTGGCATCTGTTCCCAGCATGTACAGTGTATGGACTGAAGAGGATCTACTGTTCTTGTCTGTTTCCTAAGCAGAATTGAATAGATATGGCCCCTGTGTGCAGGAAGCACAGTTCTTTTGTTCTGAGGAAACTAACTGTTCTGGCTCTATAGGAAACACAGTAGAGTAGAAGAGTGCTCTTTTCTCTAAAGCAGAGTGTGTTTCTTGTAAGGCAAACTAGCTTTTGTTTCCCAGTTCTAAATGGAGTTGAATAACATGCAGTTTCTGGTCCTACGATCAAGAGTTGTTTTCTGGTAAGGAAAGTCACTATTGCGCTCCCATTGCCATACACAGTGCAAATAGCACTCGCGTCTGTTCCCAGCAAGTACAGTGTATCGGACTGAAGAGTAGCTACTGTTGTTGTCAGTTTCCTAAGCAGAGTTGAACGAGATATGGCCCGTGTGTGTAGGAAGCTCAGTTCTTTTGTTTTGAGCAAGCTCACTGTTTTGACCACATAGGAAACACAGTAGAGTAGAAGAGTGCTCTTTTCTCAAAAGCAGGGTGTGTTTCTTGTAAGGCGAGCTAGTGTTTGTTTCCCAGTCCTAAATGGAGTTGAATCACATGCAGTTTCTGGTCCTACGAGCAAGAGTTGTTTTCTGGTAAGGAAAGTCACTATTGCGCTCCCATTGCCATACACAGTGCAAATAGCACTCGAGTCTGTTCCCAGCAATTACAGTGTATCGGACTGAAGAGGAGCTACTGTTCTTGTCAGTTTCCTAAGCAGAATTGAACTAGATATGGTGCGTGTGTAGGAAGCAAAGTTTTCTGTTCTGAGCAAGCTCACAGTTTGGACCACATAGGAAACACAGTAGAGTAGAAGAGTGCTCTTTTCTCAAATGCAGAATGTGTTTCTTGTAAGGCAAGCTAGTGTTTGTTTCCCAGTCCTAAATGGAGTTGAATCACATGCAGTTTTGGGTCCTACGAGCAAGAGTTGTTTTCTGGTAAGAAGAGTCACTATTGCACTGCCATTGCCATACAAAAGACAATTAGCACTGGCGTCTGTTCCCAGCAAGTACAGTGTATTGGAATGAAGAGGATCTACAGTTCTTGTCAGGTTTATAAGCAGAATTGAACTAGATATGGCCGTGTGTGTAGGAATCACAGTTTTTTTGTTCTGAGCAAGCTCACTGTTCAGACACCATAGGAAACACAGTAGAGTAGAGGAGTGCTCTTTTCTCTAAAGCAGATTGTGTTTCTTGTAAGGCGAGCTAGCATTTGTTTCGCAGTCCTAAATGGAGTTGAATCACATGCAGTTTCTGGTCCTATGAGCAAGAGATTTTTTATGGTAAGAATAGTCACTATTGCGCTGCCATTGCCATACACAGGACAAATAGCACTGGCATCTGTTCCCACCAAGTACAGTGTATTGGACTGAAGAGGATCTACTCTTCATGTCAGGTTCCTAAGCAGAATTGAACTAGATATGGCCGTATTTGTAGGAATCACAGTTCTTTTGTTCTGAGCAAACTCACTGTTCTGGCCCTATAGGAAAAACAGTAGAGTAGAAGAGTGCTCTTTTCTCAAAAGCGGAGTGTGTTTCTTGTAAGGCGAGCTAGCGTTTGTTTCCCATTCCTAAATGGATTTGAAATACATGCAGTTTCTGGTCCTACGAGCAAGAGATGTTTTCTGGTAAGAAGAGTCACTCTTGCGCTCCCATTGTCATAAACAGGGCAAATAGAACTGGCATCTGTTCCTAGCAAATACAGTGTATTGGACTGAAGCGGAGCTACTGTTCTTGTCAGTTTCCTAAGCAGAATTGAACTAGATATGGCCGTATTTGTAGGAATCACAGTTCTTTTGTTCTGAGCAAACTCACTGTTCTGGGCCTATAGGAATAACAGTAGAGTAGAAGAGTGCTCTTTTCTCAAAAGCAGAGTGTGTTTCTTGTAAGGCTAGCTAGCGTTTGTTTCTCAGTCCTAAATGGAGTTGAATCACATACAGTTTTTGGTCCTAAGAGCAAGAGTTGTTTTCTGTTAAGGAAAGTCATTATTGTGCTCGCATTGCCATACACAGTGCAAATTGCACTGGCGTCTGTTCCCAGCAAGTACAGTGTATTGGACTGAAGCGGAGCTACTGTTCTTGTCAGTTTCCTAAGCAGAGTTGAACTAGATATTGCCCCTGTGTGTAGGAAGCACAATTCTTTTGTTCTGAGCAAGCTCACTGTTTGGACCCCATAGGAAACACAGTAGAGTAGAAGAGTGCTCTTTTCTCAAAAGCAGAATGTGTTTCTTGTAAGGCATGCTAGCGTTTGTTTCCCAGTACTAAATGGAGTTGAATCACATCCTGTTTTTGGTCCTACGAGCAAGAGTTTTTTTCTGGTAAGGAAAGTCACTATTGCGCTCCCATTGTCATACACAGTGCAAATAGCACTCGCGTCTGTTCCCAGCAAGTACAGTGTATTGGACTGAAGAGGATCTACTGCTCTTGTCAGTTTCCTAAGCAGAATTGAACTAGATATAGCCGTATTTGTAGGAATCACAGTTCTTTTGTTCTGAGCAAACTCACTGTTCTGGCCCTGTAGGAAACACAGTAGAGTAGAAGAGTGCTCTTTTCTCAAAAGCAGAGTGTGTTACTTGTAAGGCGAGCTAGCGTTTGTTTCCCATTCGTAAATGGATTTGAAATACATGCAGTTTCTGGTCCTACGAGCAAGAGATGTTTTCTGGTAAGAAGAGTCACTATTGTACTCCCATTGTCATAAACAGGGCAAATAGCACTGGCATCTGTTCCCAGCAAATACAGTGTATTGGACTGAAGCGGAGCTACTGTTCTTGTCAGTTTCCTAAGCAGAGTTGAACTAGATATGGCCCCTGTGTGTAGGAAGCACAGTTCTTTTGTTCTGAGCAAGCTCACTGTTCGGACCACATAGGAAATACAGTAGAGTAGAAGAGTGCTCTTTTCTCAAAAGCAGAGTGTGTTTCTTGTAAGGCGAGCTAGTGTTTGTTTCCCATTCAGAAATGGAGTTGAATCCCATGCAGTTTCTGGTCCTACGAGCAAGAGGTGTTTTCTGATAAGAAGAGTCACTATTGCGCTCCCATTGTCATACAGAGGACAAATAGCACTGGTGTCTGTTCCCTGCATGTACAGTGTATTGGACTGAAGTGGAGCTACTGTTCTTGTCAGTTCCCTAAGCAGAGTTGAACTAGATATGGCCCGTGTGTGGAGGAAGCACAGTTCTGTTGTTCTGAGCAAGCTCACTGTTCGGACCCCATAGGATACACAGTAGAGTAGAAGAGTGCTCTTTTCTCAAAAGCAGAGTGTGTTTCTTGTAAGGCGAGCTAGCGTTTGTTTCCCAGTCCTAAATGTAGTTGAATCACATGCAGTTTCTTGTCCTACGAGCAAGAGTTGTTTTCTGGTAAGAAGAGTCACTATTGTGCTCCCATTGTCATACACAGGGCAAATAGCACTGGCGTCTGTTCCCTGCATGTACAGTGTATTGGACTGAAGAGGATCTACTGTTCTTGTCAGTTTCCTAAGCAGAATTGAACTAGATATGGCCGTATTTGTAGGAATCACAGTTCTTTTGTTCTGAGCAAACTCACTGTTCTGGCCCTATGGGAAAAACAGTAGAGTAGAAGAGTGCTCTTTTCTCAAAAGCAGAGTGTGTTTCTTGTAAGGCGAGCTACCGTTTGTTTCCCAGTCCTAAATGGAGTTGAATCACATGCAGTTTTTGGTCCTACAAGCAAGAGTTGTTTTCTGTTAAGGAAAGTCATTATTGCGCTCGCTTTGCCATACACAGTGCAACTAGCACTGGCGTCTGTTCCCAGCAAGTACAGTGTATTGGACTGAAGAGGAGCTACTGTTCTTGTTAGTTTCCTTAGCAGAGTTGAACTAGATATTGCCCCTGTGTGTAGGAAGCACAGTTCTAATGTTCTGAGCAAGGTCACTGTTCGGAACCCATAGGAAACACAGTAGAGTAGAAGAGTGCTCTTTTCTCAAAAGCAGAGTGTGTTTCTTGTAAAGCGAGCTAGCATTTGATTCCCAGTCCTAAATGGAGTTGAATCACATGCAGTTTCTTGTACTACGAGCAAGAGTTGTTTTCTGGTAAGAAGAGTCACTATTGTGCTCCCATTGACATTCACAGGGCAAATAACACTGGCGTCTGTTCCCAGCATGTACACTGTATTGGACTGAAGAGGATCTACTGTTCTTTTCAGTTTCCTAAGCATAATTGAACTAGATATGGCCGTATTTGTATGAAGCACAGTTCTTTTGTTCTGAGCAAGATCACTGTTCTAGCCCTATAAGAAACACAGTAGAGTAGAAGAGTGCTCTTTTCTCAAAAGCAGAGTGTGTTTCATGTAAGGCAAGCTAGCGTTTGTTTCCCAGTCCTAAATGGAGTTGAAATACACATGCAGTTTTTGGTCCTATGAGAAAGAGTTGTTTTCTGGTAAAGAAAGTCATTCTTGCGCTCCCATTGCCATACACAGTGCAAATAGCACTCGCGTCTGTTCCCAGCAAGTACAGTGTATTGGACTGAAGCGGAGCTACTGTTCTTGTCAGTTTGCTAAGCAGAGTTGAACTAGATATGGCCCCTGTGTGTAGGAAGCACTGTTCTTTTGTTCTGAACAAGCTCACTGTTCGGACCCCCTAGGAAACACAGTAGAGTAGAAGAGTGCTGTTTTCACAAAAGCAGAGTGTGTTTCTTGTAAGGCAAGCTAGCGTTTGTTTCCCAGTACTAAATGGAGTTGAATTACATCCTGTTTTTGGTCCTACGAGCAAGAGTTGTTTTCTGGTAAGGAAAGTCATTATTGCGCTTCCCATTGCCATACACAGTGCAAATAGCACTCGCGTCTCTTCCCAGCAAGTACAGTGTATTGGGCTGAAGAGGATCTACTGTTCTTGTCAGTTTCCTAAGCAGAATTGAACTAGATATGGCCGTATTTGTAGGAAGCACAGTTCTTTTG
This sequence comes from Peromyscus eremicus, assembly GCF_949786415.1. NCBI lineage: Eukaryota > Metazoa > Chordata > Mammalia > Rodentia > Cricetidae > Peromyscus > Peromyscus eremicus. The sequence goes on along the minus strand of NW_026736843.1, from coordinate 15,080 downwards.
TTCTGAGCAAGCTCACTGTTCTGGCCCTATAGGAAACACCATAGAGTAGAAGAGTGCTCTTTTCTCAAAAGCAGAGTATGTTTCTTGTAAGGCGAGCTAGCGTTTGTTTCCCAATCCTAAATGGAGTTGAATCACATGCAGTATCTGGTCCTACGAGCAAGAGTTGTTTTCTGGTAAGAAGAGTGACTATTGCGCTTGCATTGTCATACAGAGGGCAAAAAGCACTGGCATCTGTTCCCACCATGTACAGTGTATTGGACTGAAGAGGATCTACTGTTCTTGTCAGTTTCCTAAGCAGAGTTTAACTAGATATGGACCGGGTGTGTAGGAAGCACAGTTCTTTTGTTCTGAGAATGCTCACTGTTCTGGCCCTATAGGAAATACATTAGAGTAGAAGATTGCTCCTCTCGCAATCCAGAGTGTGTTTCTTGTAAGTCGAGCTATCGTTTGTTTCCCAGTCCTAAATGGAGTTGAATCCCATGCAGTTTCTGGTCCTACCAGCAAGAGTTGTTTTCTGATAAGAAGGGTCACTATTGCGCTCCTATTGCCATACACAGTACAAATAGCACTCGTGTCTCTTCCCAGCTAGGACAGTGTATTGGACTGAAGAGGAGCTACCGTTCTTGTCAGTTTCCTAAGCAGAATTGAACTAGATATGGCCCCTGTGTGCAGGAAGCACAGTTCTTTTGTTCTGAGGAAACTCACTGTTCTGGCTCTATAGGAAACACAGTAGAGTAGAAGAGTGCTCTTTTCTCTAAAGCAGAGTGTGTTTCTTGTAAGGCAAACTAGCTTTTGTTTCCCAGTTCTAAATGGAGTTGAATCACATGCAGTTTCTGGTCCTACGATCAAGAGTTGTTTTCTGGTAAGGAAAGTCACTATTGCGCTCCCATTGCCATACACAGTGCAAATAGCACTCGCGTCTGTTCCCAGCAAGTACAGTGTATTGGACTGAAGAGTAGCTACTGTTGTTGTCAGTTTCCTAAGCAGAGTTGAACGAGATATGGCCCGTGTGTGTAGGAAGCTCAGTTCTTTTGTTTTGAGCAAGCTCACTGTTTTGACCACATAGGAAACACAGTAGAGTAGAAGAGTGCTCTTTTCTCAAAAGCAGGGTGTGTTTATTGTAAGGCGAGCTAGTGTTTGTTTCCCAGTCCTAAATGGAGTTGAATCACATGCAGTTTCTGGTCCTAGGAGCAAGAGTTGTTTTCTGGTAAGGAAAGTCACAATTGCGCTCCCATTGCCATACACAGTGCAAATAGCACTCGAGTCTGTTCCCAGCAATTACAGTGTATCGGACTGAAGAGGAGCTACTGTTCTTGTCAGTTTCCTAAGCAGAATTGAACTAGATATGGTCCGTGTGTAGGAAGCAAAGTTTTCTGTTCTGAGCAAGCTCACAGTTTGGACCACATAGGAAACACAGTAGAGTAGAAGAGTGCTCTTTTCTCAAATGCAGAATGTGTTTCTTGTAAGGCAAGCTAGTGTTTGTTTCCCAGTCCTAAATGGAGTTGAATCACATGCAGTTTTGGGTCCTACGAGCAAGAGTTGTTTTCTGGTAAGAAGAGTCACTATTGCACTGCCATTGCCATACAAAAGACAATTAGCACTGGCGTCTGTTCCCAGCAAGTACAGTGTATTGGAATGAAGAGGATCTACTGTTCTTGTCAGGTTTATAAGCAGAATTGAACTAGATATGGCCGTGTGTGTAGGAATCACAGTTTTTTTGTTCTGAGCAAGCTCACTGTTCAGACACCATAGGAAACACAGTAGAGTAGAGGAGTGCTCTTTTCTCTAAAGCAGATTGTGTTTCTTGTAAGGCGAGCTAGCATTTGTTTCGCAGTCCTAAATGGAGTTGAATCACATGCAGTTTCTGGTCCTATGAGCAAGAGATTTTTTATGGTAAGAATAGTCACTATTGCGCTGCCATTGCCATACACAGGACAAATAGCACTGGCGTCTGTTCCCACCAAGTACAGTGTATTGGACTGAAGAGGATCTACTCTTCATGTCAGGTTCCTAAGCAGAATTGAACTAGATATGGCCGTATTTGTAGGAAGCACAGTTCTTTTCTTCTGAGCAAACTCACTGTTCTGGCATTATAGAAAACACAGTAGAGTAGAAGAGTGCTCTTTTCTCAAAAGCGGAGTGTGTTTCTTGTAAGGCGAGCTAGCGTTTGTTTCCCATTCCTAAATGGATTTGAAATACATGCAGTTTCTGGTCCTACGAGCAAGAGATGTTTTCTGGTAAGAAGAGTCACTCTTGCGCTCCCATTGTCATAAACAGGGCAAATAGAACTGGCATCTGTTCCTAGCAAATACAGTGTATTGGACTGAAGCGGAGCTACTGTTCTTGTCAGTTTCCTAAGCAGAATTGAACTAGATATGGCCGTATTTGTAGGAATCACAGTTCTTTTGTTCTGAGCAAACTCACTGTTCTGGGCCTATAGGAATAACAGTAGAGTAGAAGAGTGCTCTTTTCTCAAAAGCAGAGTGTGTTTCTTGTAAGGCTAGCTAGCGTTTGTTTCTCAGTCCTAAATGGAGTTGAATCACATACAGTTTTTGGTCCTAAGAGCAAGAGTTGTTTTCTGTTAAGGAAAGTCATTATTGTGCTCGCATTGCCATACACAGTGCAAATAGCACTGGCGTCTGTTCCCAGCAAGTACAGTGTATTGGACTGAAGCGGAGCTACTGTTCTTGTCAGTTTCCTAAGCAGAGTTGAACTAGATATTGCCCCTGTGTGTAGGAAGCACAGTTCTTTTGTTCTGAGCAAGCTCACTGTTTGGACCCCATAGGAAACACAGTAGAGTAGAAGAGTGCTCTTTTCTCAAAAGCAGAATGTGTTTCTTGTAAGGCATGCTAGCGTTTGTTTCCCAGTACTAAATGGAGTTGAATCACATCCTGTTTTTGGTCCTATGAGCAAGAGTTTTTTTCTGGTAAGGAAAGTCACTATTGCGCTCCCATTGTCATACACAGTGCAAATAGCACTCGCGTCTGTTCCCAGCAAGTACAGTGTATTGGACTGAAGAGGATCTACTGCTCTTGTCAGTTTCCTAAGCAGAATTGAACTAGATATAGCCGTATTTGTAGGAATCACAGTTCTTTTGTTCTGAGCAAACTCACTGTTCTGGCCCTGTAGGAAACACAGTAGAGGAGAAGAGTGCTCTTTTCTCAAAAGCAGAGTGTGTTTCTTGTAAGGCGAGTTGGCGTTTGTTTCCCATTCGTAAATGGATTTGAAATACATGCAGTTTCTGGTCCTACGAGCAAGAGATGTTTTCTGGTAAGAAGAGTCACTATTGTACTCCCATTGTCATAAACAGGGCAAATAGCACTGGCATCTGTTCCCAGCAAATACAGTGTATTGGACTGAAGCAGAGCTACTGTTCTTGTCAGTTTCCTAAGCAGAGTTGAACTAGATATGGCCCCTGTGTGTAGGAAGCACAGTTCTTTTGTTCTGAGCAAGCTCACTGTTCGGACCACATAGGAAATACAGTAGAGTAGAAGAGTGCTCTTTTCTCAAAAGCAGAGTGTGTTTCTTGTAAGGCGAGCTAGTGTTTGTTTCCCATTCAGAAATGGAGTTGAATCCCATGCAGTTTCTGGTCCTACGAGCAAGAGGTGTTTTCTGATAAGAAGAGTCACTATTGCGCTCCCATTGTCATACAGAGGACAAATAGCACTGGTGTCTGTTCCCTGCATGTACAGTGTATTGGACTGAAGTGGAGCTACTGTTCTTGTCAGTTCCCTAAGCAGAGTTGAACTAGATATGGCCCGTGTGTGGAGGAAGCACAGTTCTGTTGTTCTGAGCAAGCTCACTGTTCGGACCCCATAGGATACACAGTAGAGTAGAAGAGTGCTCTTTTCTCAAAAGCAGAGTGTGTTTCTTGTAAGGCGAGCTAGCGTTTGTTTCCCAGTCCTAAATGTAGTTGAATCACATGCAGTTTCTTGTCCTACGAGCAAGAGTTGTTTTCTGGTAAGAAGAGTCACTATTGTGCTCCCATTGTCATACACAGGGCAAATAGCACTGGCGTCTGTTCCCTGCATGTACAGTGTATTGGACTGAAGAGGATCTACTGTTCTTGTCAGTTTCCTAAGCAGAATTGAACTAGATATGGCCGTATTTGTAGGAATCACAGTTCTTTTGTTCTGAGCAAACTCACTGTTCTGGCCCTATGGGAAAAACAGTAGAGTAGAAGAGTGCTCTTTTCTCAAAAGCAGAGTGTGTTTCTTGTAAGGCGAGCTACCGTTTGTTTCCCAGTCCTAAATGGAGTTGAATCACATGCAGTTTTTGGTCCTACAAGCAAGAGTTGTTTTCTGTTAAGGAAAGTCATTATTGCGCTCGCTTTGCCATACACAGTGCAACTAGCACTGGCGTCTGTTCCCAGCAAGTACAGTGTATTGGACTGAAGAGGAGCTACTGTTCTTGTTAGTTTCCTTAGCAGAGTTGAACTAGATATTGCCCCTGTGTGTAGGAAGCACAGTTCTAATGTTCTGAGCAAGGTCACTGTTCGGAACCCATAGGAAACACAGTAGAGTAGAAGAGTGCTCTTTTCTCAAAAGCAGAGTGTGTTTCTTGTAAAGCGAGCTAGCATTTGATTCCCAGTCCTAAATGGAGTTGAATCACATGCAGTTTCTTGTACTACGAGCAAGAGTTGTTTTCTGGTAAGAAGAGTCACTATTGTGCTCCCATTGACATTCACAGGGCAAATAACACTGGCGTCTGTTCCCAGCATGTACACTGTATTGGACTGAAGAGGATCTACTGTTCTTTTCAGTTTCCTAAGCATAATTGAACTAGATATGGCCGTATTTGTATGAAGCACAGTTCTTTTGTTCTGAGCAAGATCACTGTTCTAGCCCTATAAGAAACACAGTAGAGTAGAAGAGTGCTCTTTTCTCAAAAGCAGAGTGTGTTTCATGTAAGGCAAGCTAGCGTTTGTTTCCCAGTCCTAAATGGAGTTGAAATACACATGCAGTTTTTGGTCCTATGAGAAAGAGTTGTTTTCTGGTAAAGAAAGTCATTCTTGCGCTCCCATTGCCATACACAGTGCAAATAGCACTCGCGTCTGTTCCCAGCAAGTACAGTGTATTGGACTGAAGCGGAGCTACTGTTCTTGTCAGTTTGCTAAGCAGAGTTGAACTAGATATGGCCCCTGTGTGTAGGAAGCACTGTTCTTTTGTTCTGAACAAGCTCACTGTTCGGACCCCCTAGGAAACACAGTAGAGTAGAAGAGTGCTGTTTTCACAAAAGCAGAGTGTGTTTCTTGTAAGGCAAGCTAGCGTTTGTTTCCCAGTACTAAATGGAGTTGAATTACATCCTGTTTTTGGTCCTACGAGCAAGAGTTGTTTTCTGGTAAGGAAAGTCACTATTGCGCTTCCCATTGCCATACACAGTGCAAATAGCACTCGCGTCTCTTCCCAGCAAGTACAGTGTATTGGACTGAAGAGGATCTACTGTTCTTGTCAGTTGCCTAAGCAGAATTGAACTAGATATGGCCGTATTTGTAGGAAGCACAGTTCTTTTGTTCTGAGCAAGCTCACTGTTCTGGCCCTATAGGAAACACCATAGAGTAGAAGAGTGCTCTTTTCTCAAAAGCAGAGTATGTTTCTTGTAAGGCGAGCTAGCGTTTGTTTCCCAATCCTAAATGGAGTTGAATCACATGCAGTATCTGGTCCTACGAGCAAGAGTTGTTTTCTGGTAAGAAGAGTGACTATTGCGCTTGCATTGTCATACAGAGGGCAAAAAGCACTGGCATCTGTTCCCACCATGTACAGTGTATTGGACTGAAGAGGATCTACTGTTCTTGTCAGTTTCCTAAGCAGAGTTTAACTAGATATGGACCGGGTGTGTAGGAAGCACAGTTCTTTTGTTCTGAGAATGCTCACTGTTCTGGCCCTATAGGAAACACATTAGAGTAGAAGATTGCTCCTCTCGCAATCCAGAGTGTGTTTCTTGTAAGTCGAGCTATCGTTTGTTTCCCAGTCCTAAATGGAGTTGAATCCCATGCAGTTTCTGGTCCTACCAGCAAGAGTTGTTTTCTGATAAGAAGGGTCACTATTGCGCTCCTATTGCCATACACAGTACAAATAGCACTCGTGTCTGTTCCCAGCTAGGACAGTGTATTGGACTGAAGAGGAGCTACCGTTCTTGTCAGTTTCCTAAGCAGAATTGAACTAGATATGGCCCCTGTGTGCAGGAAGCACAGTTCTTTTGTTCTGAGGAAACTCACTGTTCTGGCTCTATAGGAAACACAGTAGAGTAGAAGAGTGCTCTTTTCTCTAAAGCAGAGTGTGTTTCTTGTAAGGCAAACTAGCTTTTGTTTCCCAGTTCTAAATGGAGTTGAATCACATGCAGTTTCTGGTCCTACGATCAAGAGTTGTTTTCTGGTAAGGAAAGTCACTATTGCGCTCCCATTGCCATACACAGTGCAAATAGCACTCGCGTCTGTTCCCAGCAAGTACAGTGTATTGGACTGAAGAGTAGCTACTGTTGTTGTCAGTTTCCTAAGCAGAGTTGAACGAGATATGGCCCGTGTGTGTAGGAAGCTCAGTTCTTTTGTTTTGAGCAAGCTCACTGTTTTGACCACATAGGAAACACAGTAGAGTAGAAGAGTGCTCTTTTCTCAAAAGCAGGGTGTGTTTCTTGTAAGGCGAGCTAGTGTTTGTTTCCCAGTCCTAAATGGAGTTGAATCACATGCAGTTTCTGGTCCTACGAGCAAGAGTTGTTTTCTGGTAAGGAAAGTCACTATTGCGCTCCCATTGCCATACACAGTGCAAATAGCACTCGAGTCTGTTCCCAGCAATTACAGTGTATCGGACTGAAGAGGAGCTACTGTTCTTGTCAGTTTCCTAAGCAGAATTGAACTAGATATGGTCCGTGTGTAGGAAGCAAAGTTTTCTGTTCTGAGCAAGCTCACAGTTTGGACCACATAGGAAACACAGTAGAGTAGAAGAGTGCTCTTTTCTCAAATGCAGAATGTGTTTCTTGTAAGGCAAGCTAGTGTTTGTTTCCCAGTCCTAAATGGAGTTGAATCACATGCAGTTTTGGGTCCTACGAGCAAGAGTTGTTTTCTGGTAAGAAGAGTCACTATTGCACTGCCATTGCCATACAAAAGACAATTAGCACTGGCGTCTGTTCCCAGCAAGTACAGTGTATTGGAATGAAGAGGATCTACTGTTCTTGTCAGGTTTATAAGCAGAATTGAACTAGATGTGGCCTTGTGTGTAGGAATCACAGTTTTTTTGTTCTGAGCAAGCTCACTGTTCAGACACCATAGGAAACACAGTAGAGTAGAGGAGTGCTCTTTTCTCTAAAGCAGATTGTGTTTCTTGTAAGGCGAGCTAGCATTTGTTTCCCAGTCCTAAATGGAGTTGAATCACATGCAGTTTCTGGTCCTATGAGCAAGAGATTTTTTATGGTAAGAATAGTCACTATTGCGCTGCCATTGCCATACACAGGACAAATAGCACTGGCGTCTGTTCCCACCAAGTACAGTGTATTGGACTGAAGAGGATCTACTCTTCATGTCAGGTTCCTAATCAGAATTGAACTAGATATGGCCGTGTGTGTAGGAAGCACAGTTCCTTTGTTCTGAGCAAGCTCACTGTTCTGGCCCTACAGGAAACACAGTAGAGTAGAAGAGTGCTCTTTTCTCAAAAGCAGAGGGTGTTTCTTGGAAGGCGAGCTAGCATTTGTTTCCCAGTCCTAAATGGAGTTGAATCCCATGCAGTTTCTGGTCCTACGAGCAAGAGTTGTGTTGTGGTAAGAAGAGTCACTATCGTGCTGCCATTGCCATACACAGGATAAATAGCACTGTTGTCTGTTCCCAGCAAGTACACTGTACTGGACTGAAGAGGATGTACTCTTCATGTCAGGTTCCTAAGCAGAATTGAACTACATATGGCCGTGTTTGTAGGAAGCACAGTTCTTTTGTTCTGAGCAAGGTCACTGTTCTGTCCCAATAGAAAACACAGTAGAGTAGAAGAGTGCTCTTTTCTCAAAAGCAGAGTGTGTTTCTTGTAAGGCGAGCTAGTGTTTTTTTTCCCAGTCCTAAATGGAGTTGAATCACATGCAGTTTCTGGTCCTACGAGCAAGAGTTGTTTTCTGGTAAGGAAAGTGACTATTGTGCTCCCATTGCCGTACACAGTGCAAATAGCACTCCCATCTGTTCCCAGCAAGTACAGTGTATTGGACTGAAGAGGAGCTAATGTTCTTGTCAGTTTCCTAAGCAAAGTTGAACTAGATATGGCCCGTGTGTGTAGGAAGCACAGTTCTTTTGTTCTGAGCAAGCTCACTGTTCGGACCCCATAGGAAACACAGTAGAGTAGAAGAGTGCTCTTTCCTCAAAAGCAGAGTGTGTTTCATGTAAGGCGAGCTAGCGTTTCTTTCCCAGTCCTAAATGGAGTTGAATCACATGCAGTTTCTGGTCCTACGAGCAAGAGTTGTTTTCTGGTAAGGAAAGTCACTATTGCGCTCCCATTGCCATACGTAGTGCAAATAGCACTCGGTCCGTTCCCAGCAAGTACAGTGTATCGGACTGTTGAGGAGCTAATGTTCTTGTCAGTTTCCTAAGCAGAATTGAACTAGATATGGCCAGTGTGAAGGAAGCACAGTTCTTTTGTTCTGATCAAGCTCACTGTTCTGGCCCTATAAAAAAAACAGTAGAGTAGAAGAGTGCTCTTTTCTCAAAAGCACAGTGTTTTTCTTGTAAGGCGAGCTAGCGTTTGTTTCCCAGTCCTAAATGGAGTTGAATCACATGCAGTTTCTGGTCCCAGGAGCAAGAGTTGTTTTCTGGTTAGAAGAGTCACTATTGCGCTCTCATTGTCATACACAGAGCAAATAGTACTGGCATCTGTTCCCAGCATGTACAGTGTATGGACTGAAGAGGATCTACTGTTCTTGTCAGTTTCCTAAGCAGAATTGAATAGATATGGCCCCTGTGTGCAGGAAGCACAGTTCTTTTGTTCTGAGGAAACTCACTGTTCTGGCTCTATAGGAAACACAGTAGAGTAGAAGAGTGCTCTTTTCTCTAAAGCAGAGTGTGTTTCTTGTAAGGCAAACTAGCTTTTGTTTCCCAGTCCTAAATGGAGTTGAATCACATGCAGTTTCTGATCCTACGATCAAGAGTTGTTTTCTGGTAAGGAAAGTCACTATTGAGCTCCCATTGCCATACACAGTGCAAATAGCACTCGCGTCTGTTCCCAGCAAGTACAGTGTATTGGACTGAAGAGGATCTACTGCTCTTGTCAGTTTCCTAAGCAGAATTGAACTAGATATAGCCGTATTTGTAGGAATCACAGTTCTTTTGTTCTGAGCAAACTCACTGTTCTGGCCCTGTAGGAAACACAGTAGAGGAGAAGAGTGCTCTTTTCTCAAAAGCAGAGTGTGTTTCTTGTAAGGCGAGCTAGCGTTTGTTTCCCATTCGTAAATGGATTTGAAATACATGCAGTTTCTGGTCCTACGAGCAAGAGATGTTTTCTGGTAAGAAGAGTCACTATTGTACTCCCATTGTCATAAACAGGGCAAATAGCACTGGCATCTGTTCCCAGCAAATACAGTGTATTGGACTGAAGCGGAGCTACTGTTCTTGTCAGTTTCCTAAGCAGAGTTGAACTAGATATGGCCCCTGTGTGTAGGAAGCACAGTTCTTTTGTTCTGAGCAAGCTCACTGTTCGGACCACATAGGAAATACAGTAGAGTAGAAGAGTGCTCTTTTCTCAAAAGCAGAGTGTGTTTCTTGTAAGGCGAGCTAGTGTTTGTTTCCCATTCAGAAATGGAGTTTAATCCCATGCAGTTTTTGGTCCTACGAGCAAGAGGTGTTTTCTGATAAGAAGAGTCACTATTGCGCTCCCATTGTCATACAGAGGACAAATAGCACTGGTGTCTGTTCCCTGCATGTACAGTGTATTGGACTGAAGTGGAGCTACTGTTCTTGTCAGTTCCCTAAGCAGAGTTGAACTAGATATGGCCCGTGTGTGGAGGAAGCACAGTTCTGTTGTTCTGAGCAAGCTCACTGTTCGGACCCCATAGGATACACAGTAGAGTAGAAGAGTGCTCTTTTCTCAAAAGCAGAGTGTGTTTCTTGTAAGGCGAGCTAGCGTTTGTTTCCCAGTCCTAAATGTAGTTGAATCACATGCAGTTTCTTGTCCTACGAGCAAGAGTTGTTTTCTGGTAAGAAGAGTCACTATTGTGCTCCCATTGTCATACACAGGGCAAATAGCACTGGCGTCTGTTCCCTGCATGTACAGTGTATTGGACTGAAGAGGATCTACTGTTCTTGTCAGTTTCCTAAGCAGAATTGAACTAGATATGGCCGTATTTGTAGGAATCACAGTTCTTTTGTTCTGAGCAAACTCACTGTTCTGGCCCTATGGGAAAAACAGTAGAGTAGAAGAGTGCTCTTTTCTCAAAAGCAGAGTGTGTTTCTTGTAAGGCGAGCTACCGTTTGTTTCCCAGTCCTAAATGGAGTTGAATCACATGCAGTTTTTGGTCCTACAAGCAAGAGTTGTTTTCTGTTAAGGAAAGTCATTATTGCGCTCGCTTTGCCATACACAGTGCAACTAGCACTGGCGTCTGTTCCCAGCAAGTACAGTGTATTGGACTGAAGAGGAGCTACTGTTCTTGTTAGTTTCCTTAGCAGAGTTGAACTAGATATTGCCCCTGTGTGTAGGAAGCACAGTTCTAATGTTCTGAGCAAGGTCACTGTTCGGAACCCATAGGAAACACAGTAGAGTAGAAGAGTGCTCTTTTCTCAAAAGCAGAGTGTGTTTCTTGTAAAGCGAGCTAGCATTTGATTCCCAGTCCTAAATGGAGTTGAATCACATGCAGTTTCTTGTACTACGAGCAAGAGTTGTTTTCTGGTAAGAAGAGTCACTATTGTGCTCCCATTGACATTCACAGGGCAAATAACACTGGCGTCTGTTCCCAGCATGTACACTGTATTGGACTGAAGAGGATCTACTGTTCTTTTCAGTTTCCTAAGCATAATTGAACTAGATATGGCCGTATTTGTATGAAGCACAGTTCTTTTGTTCTGAGCAAGATCACTGTTCTAGCCCTATAAGAAACACAGTAGAGTAGAAGAGTGCTCTTTTCTCAAAAGCAGAGTGTGTTTCATGTAAGGCAAGCTAGCGTTTGTTTCCCAGTCCTAAATGGAGTTGAAATACACATGCAGTTTTTGGTCCTATGAGAAAGAGTTGTTTTCTGGTAAAGAAAGTCATTCTTGCGCTCCCATTGCCATACACAGTGCAAATAGCACTCGCGTCTGTTCCCAGCAAGTACAGTGTATTGGACTGAAGCGGAGCTACTGTTCTTGTCAGTTTGCTAAGCAGAGTTGAACTAGATATGGCCCCTGTGTGTAGGAAGCACTGTTCTTTTGTTCTGAACAAGCTCACTGTTCGGACCCCCTAGGAAACACAGTAGAGTAGAAGAGTGCTGTTTTCACAAAAGCAGAGTGTGTTTCTTGTAAGGCAAGCTAGCGTTTGTTTCCCAGTACTAAATGGAGTTGAATTACATCCTGTTTTTGGTCCTACGAGCAAGAGTTGTTTTCTGGTAAGGAAAGTCATTATTGTGCTTCCCATTGCCATACACAGTGCAAATAGCACTCGCGTCTCTTCCCAGCAAGTACAGTGTATTGGGCTGAAGAGGATCTACTGTTCTTGTCAGTTTCCTAAGCAGAATTGAACTAGATATGGCCGTATTTGTAGGAAGCACAGTTCTTTTGTTCTGAGCAAGCTCACTGTTCTGGCCCTATAGGAAACACCATAGAGTAGAAGAGTGCTCTTTTCTCAAAAGCAGAGTATGTTTCTTGTAAGGCGAGCTAGCGTTTGTTTCCCAATCCTAAATGGAGTTGAATCACATGCAGTATCTGGTCCTACGAGCAAGAGTTGTTTTCTGGTAAGAAGAGTGACTATTGCGCTTGCATTGTCATACAGAGGGCAAAAAGCACTGGCATCTGTTCCCACCATGTACAGTGTATTGGACTGAAGAGGATCTACTGTTCTTGTCAGTTTCCTAAGCAGAGTTTAACTAGATATGGACCGGGTGTGTAGGAAGCACAGTTCTTTTGTTCTGAGAATGCTCACTGTTCTGGCCCTATAGGAAACACATTAGAGTAGAAGATTGCTCCTCTCGCAATCCAGAGTGTGTTTCTTGTAAGTCGAGCTATCGTTTGTTTCCCAGTCCTAAATGGAGTTGAATCCCATGCAGTTTCTGGTCCTACCAGCAAGAGTTGTTTTCTGATAAGAAGGGTCACTATTGCGCTCCTATTGCCATACACAGTACAAATAGCACTCGTGTCTTTTCCCAGCTAGGACAGTGTATTGGACTGAAGAGGAGCTACCGTTCTTGTCAGTTTCCTAAGCAGAATTGAACTAGATATGGCCCCTGTGTGCAGGAAGCACAGTTCTTTTGTTCTGAGGAAACTCACTGTTCTGGCTCTATAGGAAACACAGTAGAGTAGAAGAGTGCTCTTTTCTCTAAAGCAGAGTGTGTTTCTTGTAAGGCAAACTAGCTTTTGTTTCCCAGTTCTAAATGGAGTTGAATCACATGCAGTTTCTGGTCCTACGATCAAGAGTTGTTTTCTGGTAAGGAAAGTCACTATTGCGCTCCCATTGCCATACACAGTGCAAATAGCACTCGCGTCTGTTCCCAGCAAGTACAGTGTATTGGACTGAAGAGTAGCTACTGTTGTTGTCAGTTTCCTAAGCAGAGTTGAACGAGATATGGCCCGTGTGTGTAGGAAGCTCAGTTCTTTTGTTTTGAGCAAGCTCACTGTTTTGACCACATAGGAAACACAGTAGAGTAGAAGAGTGCTCTTTTCTCAAACGCAGGGTGTGTTTTCTTGTAAGGCGAGCTAGTGTTTGTTTCCCAGTCCTAAATGGAGTTGAATCACATGCAGTTTCTGGTCCTACGAGCAAGAGTTGTTTTCTGGTAAGGAAAGTCACTATTGCGCTCCCATTGCCATACACAGTGCAAATAGCACTCGAGTCTGTTCCCAGCAATTACAGTGTATCGGACTGAAGAGGAGCTACTGTTCTTGTCAGTTTCCTAAGCAGAATTGAACTAGATATGGTCCGTGTGTAGGAAGCAAAGTTTTCTGTTCTGAGCAAGCTCACAGTTTGGACCACATAGGAAACACAGTAGAGTAGAAGAGTGCTCTTTTCTCAAATGCAGAATGTGTTTCTTGTAAGGCAAGCTAGTGTTTGTTTCCCAGTCCTAAATGGAGTTGAATCACATGCAGTTTTGGGTCCTACGAGCAAGAGTTGTTTTCTGGTAAGAAGAGTCACTATTGCACTGCCATTGCCATACAAAAGACAATTAGCACTGGCGTCTGTTCCCAGCAAGTACAGTGTATTGGAATGAAGAGGATCTACAGTTCTTGTCAGGTTTATAAGCAGAATTGAACTAGATATGGCCGTGTGTGTAGGAATCACAGTTTTTTTGTTCTGAGCAAGCTCACTGTTCAGACACCATAGGAAACACAGTAGAGTAGAGGAGTGCTCTTTTCTCTAAAGCAGATTGTGTTTCTTGTAAGGCGAGCTAGCATTTGTTTCCCAGTCCTAAATGGAGTTGAATCACATGCAGTTTCTGGTCCTATGAGCAAGAGATTTTTTATGGTAAGAATAGTCACTATTGCGCTGCCATTGCCATACACAGGACAAATAGCACTGGCGTCTGTTCCCACCAAGTACAGTGTATTGGACTGAAGAGGATCTACTCTTCATGTCAGGTTCCTAAGCAGAATTGAACTAGATATGGCCGTATTTGTAGGAAGCACAGTTCTTTTCTTCTGAGCAAACTCACTGTTCTGGCCCTATAGGAAACACAGTAGAGTAGAAGAGTGCTCTTTTCTCAAAAGCGGAGTGTGTTTCTTGTAAGGCGAGCTAGCGTTTGTTTCCCATTCCTAAATGGATTTGAAATACATGCAGTTTCTGGTCCTACGAGCAAGAGATGTTTTCTGGTAAGAAGAGTCACTCTTGCGCTCCCATTGTCATAAACAGGGCAAATAGAACTGGCATCTGTTCACTAGCAAATACAGTGTATTGGACTGAAGCGGAGCTACTGTTCTTGTCAGTTTCCTAAGCAGAATTGAACTAGATATGGCCGTATTTGTAGGAATCACAGTTCTTTTGTTCTGAGCAAACTCACTGTTCTGGGCCTATAGGAATAACAGTAGAGTAGAAGAGTGCTCTTTTCTCAAAAGCAGAGTGTGTTTCTTGTAAGGCTAGCTAGCGTTTGTTTCTCAGTCCTAAATGGAGTTGAATCACATACAGTTTTTGGTCCTAAGAGCAAGAGTTGTTTTCTGTTAAGGAAAGTCATTATTGTGCTCGCATTGCCATACACAGTGCAAATAGCACTGGCGTCTGTTCCCAGCAAGTACAGTGTATTGGACTGAAGCGGAGCTACTGTTCTTGTCAGTTTCCTAAGCAGAGTTGAACTAGATATTGCCCCTGTGTGTAGGAAGCACAGTTCTTTTGTTCTGAGCAAGCTCACTGTTTTGGACCCCATAGGAAACACAGTAGAGTAGAAGAGTGCTCTTTTCTCAAAAGCAGAATGTGTTTCTTGTAAGGCATGCTAGCGTTTGTTTCCCAGTACTAAATGGAGTTGAATCACATCCTGTTTTTGGTCCTACGAGCAAGAGTTTTTTTTCTGGTAAGGAAAGTCACTATTGCGCTCCCATTGTCATACACAGTGCAAATAGCACTCGCGTCTGTTCCCAGCAAGTACAGTGTATTGGACTGAAGAGGATCTACTGTTCTTGTCAGTTTCCTAAGCAGAATTGAACTAGATATAGCCGTATTTGTAGGAATCACAGTTCTTTTGTTCTGAGCAAACTCACTGTTCTGGCCCTGAAGGAAACACAGTAGAGTAGAAGAGTGCTCTTTTCTCAAAAGCAGAGTGTGTTTCTTGTAAGGCGAGCTAGCGTTTGTTTCCCATTCGTAAATGGATTTGAAATACATGCAGTTTCTGGTCCTACGAGCAAGAGATGTTTTCTGGTAAGAAGAGTCACTATTGTACTCCCATTGTCATAAACAGGGCAAATAGCACTGGCATCTGTTCCCAGCAAGTACAGTGTATTGGACTGAAGCGGA